>NC_023750.2:32704251-32866822 GCF_000499845.2 Phaseolus vulgaris | reverse complement strand
CGTGGCAACGGGATCGGGGATTCGGTGATCAGAATCGGAGAGGTATGAGCAACCTCATCCCCGATTGGAGCATCTTCTGCAGCTGAAGCGTTTGAAGGGGGACCCCCTCCAGCTGACACATATGGTGTAGAGGCGCTTGGGGGGTCCTCCAGGAAGTTTGGCTCTTGGGCCTCGACTGCAGGTGGCGCAGTGGCCAGTGGGGCCGCTTAGACTGGTGAGGCAGGAGCCTGTTGGGGTGGCGATGATGGAGGAGGAGCAGGCGTCGATGGAGGTGTGGAGGTTGGAAGAGGAGGTGGAGCAGGTGGTGAAAAAGGTGCCACCCTCTTCCTCTTTGAGACCAAACCGTCTTCGGTGGCCTCGTCATCTTCTTCCTCTTCCTCGTGGATCACCTGAGGGGCTTTCCTTTTAGGTCTCTTGAGGACCAATTTCTTGCGTTGGGCAGGTTCCTTGGGTGGTGATCGCCCTTGGACGATGGCTGTCTCCACCACCGAGTTGGGCACCGTTTGAGAACCCGTCGCCAACCCATGGTTTCGGGCGAGCGCCTTCAGTTCAGCGAGCATGCCTTTGCCCAACATGTTTTCTGCATGGAACGAAAATGCATGGGTCAACTCAAAGGAAAAATAAGTGCATAAGGTAGTACACAAGCAGATGATATGTGCAGGAAAGATAAAACCAAAGTCTTGCGCATAACGCGCAAGACGCCCAGAAACAGTTAAACAGAAGCAGTATTTAAACAATAGTTTTTAATGTTCTAACCTATTCGAATTTCTAGCTGGTCTTCGTAGAATTCGAAGCAGATCAAGGTGGTGGTAAGGAAAGTAATGTTGGCATCCGCCACTCTTTTCTAGAAGAGACAGAGATCTCTGTCCAATGCTCCCATGCTGTCAGGACTTCTGGGTCTCCTGAAACAGCTCTTGGACTCTTTCTTCCCCTTGTCCACCCAGTACAAGGGGAAGCGTCGAGAAGGGAGGCGTCCTTGTCATTCGCGCGCACTTGGACGAACTTCCCCTTCCAGTCCTTGTAGGATTGCTGGAAGATAGCAAAGATGGACCTCCCAGCAATCGCGTTCAAGCTAACCCACAGGCGGTCTCCTGGGTGCTTGGCTTCGAAGAGGAATAGGAACACGTCCACCGATGCGGGCAACCCAAGGTGGTCGCACATCACTTGAAAAGCTCGAACAAACGCCCAGCTGTTGGGGTGAAGCTGGGCGGCGGCAATGTTGAGCTCGGTAAGAAGTTCCCTCTCGAATCGGGTGAAAGGGAACTTGAGCTTCACCTTCTTGAATAAAGTCGTGTAGACAAAGCAGAAGGGCCCATCGGCGCTTACTTTGTCATCGGCACAAACAGGCAGATCGGGGGGGCAAGGCAGCACCATCATCTTCAAGTCGTGCTCCTTGTGAAATGATTGATGAAGCTCGTCCCCCTTAGTCAGCCGCAAAACTGCTCCCGCAGTGTTCACAGAGGATGTCTCCCTCAGAAGGGTCGAGTTGGCCCAGGGATACAAGGTTTTGAAGTCTGGCAGGGGAACGGGGGCTCCTCCAGCGATAGGTGGAGTCGCCTGGGCCAGGACAGGACGGGAAGACGCAGGCCTCTCAGCCTGCGAAGATGAAGCGCCACGAACTCGTGGTGGGTCGTGTGCTTGTGAAGGGAGGTTTCGTGACGAAGGAGGAGGATTCGGGGTGATCTTTGTGCGAGTCATGGTAGCAGCTGCAAAGGAAGAAGAAAGGAAAAATGATCAGGGGTTACAGAGGCTGACTCGATCATAGAAGGAAGGTGAAAAACGAACGAATGTAGGTTCGTTGCGACGATTGACGAAGCCCTAACTTACGCAGAAGGAGAAATGGAAAAGCAACCCACAGCGTATGCACCAGGCAGTTACAGGATGATGCGAATCGGTTAAAATGCAAGGAAAACCAGCAGAAGAAGGAAATTAGGTACCTTCTGATGATCAGGAAAACGATGAAGGTTGATGGTGATTCAGAATGCTGGAGAGCGCTGAGAGTTTTTCGCAGAAGGAAGTTAGAGCGTTCGTGAATGCGAGGGAAAGTGATGGAACAGTGTTGAGTGAAAATGGGTTTAAGGGTTTTTTTCGAAATGGGTTTAGGAAGCGCAAACGGCAACTGAAGAGAGCCGTTGATGAAGCCACGCGTCGAGCGATGAGTGAGGGGTTTGGTGGAGCGTCAGAGAAGCAGAAGGTACAACCGCTTGGAATTCTGCGTCAGTGCCACGTAGATCGGTGTTGACGTGGCTCTTTCAGTCTTTTCGCTAGACAAGTCTTCGCTTAAGACTGGGGGGCTTGTGTACCGCCCTGGTGGTCGGGAGTGATGACGTGGCACCCTGCTACAGTATAGGCGTGTTGGCAAGGCGCCAGGTTGGCAAAGGGGAAGGAAGTCGGGGGGCTCGTGTAGTCGCCAGTTGTTAAATTGGCGTGTTCCGATCTCCAGCTTACCAGAATCGGCGATCACCAGGTTAAAGATGAAGTCGCCAGATGTAGTTTCAGGCGACCTAATCATTGGAGATCGCCAGAGAAAGCACATCGCCAAAGATGAAGGAGAAGTAGATTATGAAGGCGGCCGGCGAGACCACAGGGAAGGTGTATGAAGGCCCCTAACTCGCCAGTTCCAGTAGAGATCGCACTCCCAAGTTAGCTATGCACTGGGCAGTACCATGCATAAGTAACTTTGCCAAAATGAGAGTACAAGCAGCGCCAAGTCAAGGAGGCTCCAGATGATGGCACGTGTACGACTGGATGCGAGCCACGTGTCCAGGTCTGTAACTGCCAGGAGAGAGAAAACAACCAGGTATATAAGAGTTCTCAACAAACTTTCTGAGGTACGCACGTTCAGTTTATACTCTTTACGCTTGCGAGTTGTAGAGCTGACAGTGAGAGAGGATTTGCACGGTTCTTGTTCTCTTAGTATTTGGTGATTCGGTCACTGACTTGAGCGTTGGAGTGCGATCGGCCGCAGCGGCGCCGCTTTGTTTTTTTGCAGGTTCTTGAGGTGGATCTCGAAGAGGAACGGAGGTGAGAAGCGGTGCGCACGTCGATCCTTTGACGAGGCAGTTTCCAGCGTTCCGGTCAACAGGCAGGATCAAAAAGTGACCACTCTATCTCTCTACTAATTGTTTGTCAATCTGTCCCAGCTGCGTTTCCAAGGTATCTCCAAATTTGTTCAATCTTTCAGGAACTAAAGGATATAGGGGTTGTTGTTGTTGTTGGAAAGGACCTTGCTTGTTGGATGGACCACTATCTTGTTTCCACCCAAAATTTTGATTTTGATTGTTTCTTCAACCTTGAGAATAATTATTATTTACATGCCTTCCTTGTATGCCCATGTAATTTACTTCTACTACAAATGAATTGTTTTGATTAGAACAGTAACCATTTAGGATGATCACCTCCACAAAAATCACACCTTATTGGTTGACTCTGACTCTAAGAAGATTGCACAACTTGTAATTGTGGTGTCAATTTAGCCATTTGTACACTAATGCTTCAAGGTGTTTTGTCAGATTTTATTCTGATTCAGAAATGCATCTAAAGTACTCAACTCTAACAATCCTTTCTTTTGAATACCGTGTCTATCATGTTAAGCTTGATAATTTGTTGATGACAATGCATCAATAATCTTTGTCGCCTATTCCACATCAACAACCATCATTGTGCCACTAGCTTCAATATCTAGAAGCATCTTGGTATCAAATATGAGACCATTATGAAAAATTCTCAATTGAGTAATACCTTATATTCTATCCTTACTCTTTTTTTAATTTTAAAAGTATAGTAATATTCTATCCGTTGATTGATGTTGATGCCCATATAAAATTCATTAATATTGATTCCTCGCATATAAAATTATTAAAAGAATTTACTAAATATCGATTCCTTGCATATTTATGAAAAATATTTATCATTACAATTAGATGTTGATAGAAATTAACATTTCAAATTTATTCATAGCATTCAAATATGTTAAGCATTATCATTTAGGTCAAAAACTTAGAGATACTTTTCAGTCAAATCAAATTATCTAAATCATGATAAACAAGCATTAAAAATAAAACGACAATACCAATCACCAATCAAGAACAAAATACTAAATTCAAATATCACCTCAATACATAAAAGTTTGAACAGATTACTTCCAATCCCAAATGGTAGAATTAGCCACTCATTTTGGTCATTATAAGCATGCAAAGCAAGAAAATAAGTTATAGGATGTTTTTCCTTGACGGCTGCCTCCTCTAGAGTTTTCTAAAACTTTCTATTATCCAAGTGATTTCTAGGGTTGTGCCTTACGCTCGACATTTAACCTAGTCGGGCTTGGGCTAAGTGACTTCTCGCCTGTGCGTGATTGGGCTCGCCTAGGCGAGATGGACGAAAACAGGCCCAACGTCTCTGGAGTGATCTGGCTTACGCGTGATTGAGTTCGCTTGGGCGAGATCCTCTAGAAGCTTCTGGCTTAGGCAAGCTTGGGCAAGTGTTGGAGCGTTTCAACTTTCTCTTTTTATCTTGTATATTCTGCTTTTGCCATTTCACCTCCATTTTTTCCTAAAATCTTGAAATTAACACAAATTTGGGAATAAATTGTTCTTATTCATATTATGATCACAAGATATGGTGTAAATTCATAAATTAGGGGTTATATTATAGTTATTTTATCAATTAATATCCATAAGTGCATGTATTTTTGTCCCGACCAGTCCTCGGTCATCGACTCCAGTGACTGATGGTAAAGATGGGCCACGTGAGGTGGGCCCCATATACGTCTATCAGGGTGATGGTCAGTCTTCGGACATTAGTGCCCTAGACCTTGACGTCAAAAGGAGAGATCGGACCTCGCCAACATTGGGAGAGATCGGACGTCATCTGTTTAAACAGTTATATTGGGCCACATAAAGTGGATCCCAAAATTACACAGTTAAACAGTTAAACGAAAGTTATGGGGAAAGCCTAAGTCACGAGGGATCCATGCAAGTGGTGTGTATATCGAATTCATTATAGTGAACTCGCTTAAAGTCACGAGGGATCCATGCAAGCCCTAACCATTTGTAACATTGATTCCAAACATTCCATGTAGCTTAATAGGTGAAAATCAAACGACCCAGTTTCCACTTCCTGCTCACACATGACACATAACATAGTATTCATTGTGATTTCCTTTTTATCCAGAATATCCTTAGTTGCCACTTCGTTGATTATCAGTTTCGAAACAAAGTGCTAAGTAGAGGGTAGTGCCTTGACCTCCCAAATTTTGCTAAATACCCTGCATCTTCCCCCACCCCCCAATTATTTTTTTCAATTTATCATAGGCAAACTTCACTGAATAAGTTTCCAACCTATCCTTCGTCCACACCCACATGTCCTCCTTTTCAACTTTTAGATTCTAACCCTGTCCTTCAACAAGCTTGTTAGTTGCGGTAATTTCACTCAAATCAATCCTAGATACTAATAATTCTTTAGTTTTTAAAATGATATCTAATTTAGCCAATATAGTTGTTAGAAAATATGGCCTTAAACGAGAGGGGGGGTGAATTATTTAAGAGGGATTTTCGCAAACTTTGAAGGTATAATGAAAATCAATGATGAATTACAGAGAAAAGAATCAAGGAAACAAATACCCAAAACTGTTTTAAGATGATATCAGAAAAACAATCGGTTGTTTTGTCGAAACAATCGGTTGTTTTTATCAGCAGTTTATAAAAACAACATAAAACATAATTTAAAGAGTTAAGGGTAAGAGATAAGCACACAAGCAATTTATACTGGTTCACTCTTACACCAAGAGCTACATCCAGTCCCCAAAAACCACTGGGTATTCCACTATGCAATCAAAACCAGATTACACACATCACACACCAAAGTAGTGACCTTGAACCCCTCAAGAAACACACTACCTTTGGCAAACCACACTAAGAATGTTGATCTTGAACACCTCAAGAACACACAACACTCCTTGGCAACACAACTACAAAAATACAGTAATCAAGGAAGAAAGGAATAGAATACACCTGGGTATTACAAAGCTTAAAGTTCATAATTACAACCCAATCCTATTCCACACACTTAAGAATGATCCAAAGCACTTTCAAATCTTGGAAAAACTGTTTTGATAAACTATTTCTGTTACTTCAAGATTAGGAGCGTAAAACCACCTTTATATAGACCCACCAAGTGGTCATAAGCATTTAATAAAGGAGCCAAGTTAGTTAGGATCATTATTAAAACCGCTTAACATAATTTTGTTAAGGTTTTCAGGAAAACAATCAGTTGTTTTGTCGAAACAATCGATTGTTTTGGTTTGACAGCAAAGTCAACTAAGTTTTACAAAAACTGCTAAGGTAAAACAACCTGTTGAAATTTTGACAGCTTTTTAGAAAACACATTCTTTCAAAAGGATAAAGATTCAAATGAACTTGGATCAACTTAAGGATTGAATTAACAAGTTTCAAACAACTAGACAACACAAACACCCAACAACAAGGTCTTCAAGCTTTCCTCTTGGATTTGGAGAAATCAAAGCATCTTGTTCAACAATAGTTACTAATTATTTTTTGTTTATGAAATTGATTTTTTTTAGTGATAATTGCTTATTTTTATTTTGATAGTTATTTATTTTTTCATTTGGTTAAGTGTTAAGTTTTTCTTTGTAATGAACATTAATAATATTGATTAAAATATCGTATCCTTAATGTATAAGGGATGAGAAGCCCCTGAAATGTCTCCTCTTATTCATTTACTATTTGCTGATAAAAAATATCAAAATATACCCATAACTTTAGATTGAAAATGAAAAAAAATCACTTTATATAAAAGACCAACATCATAACAATAGTTACTAATTATTTTTTGTCTATGAAATTGATTTTTTTTAGTGATAATTGCTTATTTTTATTTTGATAGTTATTTATTTTTTCATTTGGTTACACTAGTACAAAAGGCTTCATTAACGACTTCGAACGAAGACGGTTGAGAAATAACCATCGTTATAAAAAACACGGGGCAATTTTGTAAATAAGAAGAACTTACCACGACGGTTCCAAAAGGAACCGTCTTTAAAATCATGCCAGATGACTTATCACGACGGTTCCAAGGAACCGTCTGTGTATGTGTGAATGGTGGACTTACCAAGACAGTTCAAAAAGGAACCGTCTTTGTACGTGTGTGCCAATTAATTTTTCAAATATCGCCCAAGGCTTATTCTGCACTTCTCTTCTTCACTCAAGGCTTTTCTACTTTGCCTCTTCTACTTTCTTCTGCACACTCCTCCAAGCTTGCTGCCATCACCTAGCCCGCCGCACCGGTAAGCATCGCCGCTAAACTTGCCACCGAACTCGCCACCACCGCGTCACGTCAACGCTGTCGAACTCGCCACAGCCGCACGCTGTGCCTTGCCACCACGAAACCCCTGCACCTCGCGTCGTCGAACGCTGTGCCTCGCCACCACCGGACGCCTGCACCTCGCCACCGCCGCACACCTGCCCTTGCTTTGTCACTGTGCGCAGCTGACTCGGCGGACGCACAGCCACTGCTTGCGCTTCTCCATCACCGTACACGCACGCCTCTGGTGTTGTCACCGCACACGCACGCCTTCGGCACCGTCTCCACAAGGTGTCGCCTCTCCACCCTAGTCGCTGCCTTGTAAGCCCCGTGCCAACATTCCTGCATTCCCGTGAAAAGGCACCAACTTGCTACTTTTGTTTTGCTCCATTTTCAAGTTAGTATTTTTTTTTTAATAATATTTAAATTTTATTTCATATATATTTTATTATTTAATAATTGTTAGATATTCTTTTTACATATTGTTTAAATGTGTTGAACGTTCTGATTCTGAGTCCGAAGGTGTTCGACCTTCGACAATTTTGATTTATTTTTTAATGAATAGATATTGCTTTTACATATTGAACGTACTGATTCTGAGTCAGGAGGTGTCCGACCTTCGGCAATGTTGATTAAGTTTTTAATAATTACATATTGTTTTTACATATTGAATTTATTGATTCTGAGTCCGGAGGTGTCCGACCTTCGACAATTTTGATTTAGTTTTATAATAAATTAGATAATACATTTGATTATATTGAATACATTGATTTTGTAACCATGTATAATACTCTAGTATAAATAAATCATTACAATGAAAAAAAATTTCATATATTAGCAAAACTTTTTTTGTATAATGTTATAATTTGTTGTTTGTAATTTTTATATTTAAATTATGATTTAAAATGTTTTTATTTTCTGGAATTGAAAATTTTATGCAGGTTTGAGATTTATTAAAAAACAATTTTTTTTAATCACTACTTACAACGACCGTTTCTAGAAACCGTCTTTAAAAGTCCCTTATTTTTAAAAAAAAAATTACAAGTCACCTTTAACGACGGTTTCTACAACCGTCGTTATAAGTCTTAGTTTTAACGACGGTTCCAGAACCGTCGTGAAAAACTTCCACCTTTTAACAACGCTCGCAACAACGACGGTTCTGGAACCGTCTTTAAATGTTGATTTTAACCGTAGTTAATCTACCTTTTTGTACTGTGTTAAGTGCTAAATTTTGCTTTGTAATCAACTTTAATAATATTAATTAAAATACCGTATCCTTAATTTATAAGGGTTGAGACACCCCTGAAATGTGTACTCTTATTCATTTACTATTTGCTGATAAAAAATATCAAAATATACCCATAACTTTAGAATGAAAATGAAAAAAATCACTTTATATAAAAGAACATCATACAAAAATATTTCCTGAAACAATCCGCAATTAAGAACGGCAAATTACCAACACATGTAAACGCAATGTCTCCAACATTGACACATAAATGAAACTTTAACAAACAAATGAATGTAAGATTTCAGCATGAAATGCACTCACATTATGCATTACCACATAATTTAAACAAAAGAACTGAACTCAATTCACTCTGCTGCACACATTTCTGATCTGACCCTGGTTGCCGGTGAGTGGGCTAAGGTTGCTCATCTTGACCATGGCGTTAGCAAAATCGAATTTAAAGAGTAATGGAAAACTGCTGTAAGTTTTGACCTGGAGGGCAGCGGAAACGCCACTAAAGAGTTGTTGATCAGAGTGGAAAAGACCCTTTTTGCTTATTAAATTTGTGTAGTAAGAACTATCAAAAACGTTTTTAGAGGTGGTGTCTATGGGAGACAAGTTGCTATCACCACCCTGCTTTGGACAATTAGCTTTCAGTTCCTCTGCATAACTTGAATCTATATCGGTCGCGTTATAAATCCTTGATCGGAAGAGTAAACATCTGGCACTGCCTATTGTGTGAGCACCTGGTCATCATGAACAAGTTTAGCTACTTCAATATACGAAACCAAATCTTCATTATGTTCGAATCTTTTGGAAGAAGAAAGAAAAATAAATAATATGGTAACATAGAAAGAGTGATGATAAACAGGTGTTTAATATATAATAGTGTTTGCATATATTTATTCAATCAATATTTTTCATGATACTGCAACACCTTCAACCAATTCTCATAATAATATTTATAAAAGGAAATACATATATATTTAATTATTTTTTTTATAGTTTTGATATGTTACATGTACAATCATATTACTTTTAACAACAAAAAATATACAATCATATAGTATTTTAATAACAAATTTATCACATCATCAATTATTAACACAAAATTAACTACCGAATTAATTATAAACATATATTTTGATGAAATTAAAAAAATTAGAGCTATAATAAAAATGAACTAATATTTAATATTTAAGCTTTTAATATATAACAGAAACCTTCCAATGCATTGTGCACGTAGGAAAGTTGATAAGTTGCATGCAGTAATGTGCATCTATATACCTGATAAAGCCACCATTTCATTTACTGTGAAACGCTTCTTTTGGAAAGCAGCGACAAGACCATCAAAATTCAGAAAGGGAGATGGTAAATCGGAGTTAGCTCCACTTAAACTTGCAGTGGTTGAGTCCCTTCTGCCCAAGCCAAGAGGCCACCCAACTCCACCAAGCTGACCATTATTTCTCACTCATCAGTTTCTCATCTCATTATGCATTTATTGAAGTTTTCTTCTAATAATTTGCCATTCCTAAAGTAAAAATACTTACCGCAACAACAGAATCCCTTGCAGCAACTGTTAAGATGTCAGCACAAGAGACAACACCAGGGCACTGACGCTCTAGTTCAGCTTTTATGTTCTCTATGACTTCGAAACCCCTTAGAGAATTCACGTTGGGTAAAGCACCTTGTTCGCCCTTGAAAGTTGCTGTGTCCTTTAACAAAACCGATGCATCACATCCCTTCAAAATGCGACCAAAAGTTAGAACATCTTTTAATCATTCATTCTTTTCCTTTCTCGTTGTGATGTTTTATTTCACAGACGAAAAAAATTATTAATTAAAATTTTTCCCGTAATAAAATTTTGGAATGGAACAATTAAATTATTCTAATTAATAAAACATGCCATGTTCTTCCGTCAAACTTTCATCCAATTATTTATAGCTAGTACTAGCTGTGTAGTTAACACGACAATGTGTTAGAGCACAATATGGAATTTTAAAAAAAAGTTACAGCAGCAACAGCGAGTATAAAACATAATAATAAAAAATAATAATGTTACGTATACAAGCAGAATACAAACTATTTTAAGAAACCACGAAGATAACATATGAACGCTGTTTATGCTAAAAACTAAACCTTTGATATATTTAAGTAGGTGATACAAATACATACAATGATTTATTCAAATGAAAGAAAAGACATATTTAAACAGATCGAAGTCATCGTAGAGTCTATTAAAATATTTTATTAAATAGCTATCATGTCACACAAGTAAACTGTTAGTCACATAATTGCACGACAAATGATGAAGTGAAATATATGCAGAACCTGTTTGCTTTAGTGTAATACAATAAACTAAAATCGTAACTAGACTAAATGGAAAATTGTTAGTCTCATCATGTTAGTGTGGATCGTTATGTGTATACATGGTGGGGATTGTTATATATTCTAAATGGGAGGAACATAGATTTCACTTGTCAAACAATATTGCACCTTGCATGCAGGTAAATGTGAAGTATATAAAAGGATTAATAACAGACTTACTTGGACAAAGCAATCATGGAAATGAAGACGGAGCAAGGAAGCACCCATTCGAGGCTCATACAGGACAGCATTGGTTACTAGTTTCTTAATGGTGTCAAGGGCTCTAGGACACTTGGAAACATAAAAGAGGGGGTTTAGCAGATAATTAGATGAACTGCCAGAACTAGTTGTTGAGGATGAAGATGTTGAATATTCTGCAGCTGAAACTATCCCAACAAGACATAAGACCAGACAGATTTTGACCCTTTGTTGAGAACTTCCAGCCATGTTTGTAGGAATTCTAAGCTTAAAGTGGGGAGAATCGAAGGGTTTGTGATTGGTGTTTGGTTTAGGGCATGATGAAATGTGTCGTCTATTTATACAACATGCTTACATTTTATTAAAGTAGAGTGAATGTCGTGGGCATCCATGATATCTGTTTTCATGAGATTAAATTTTGGTTTTGTGCTATGCTATTAGCTGTATTGTTATAAACAAGTTGACTTCTTGATAGTTTGCAGATCTTGTGGCGGATTTCGTTGAAGGCTATTGATAAATTAGCCACGCCAAGTCTAACCAATTGATAATTTTGATTCAGATAATTAAAAACAAATTATTTTATCTCTTTCACCTGCAATTATATGGAGGAAAATATCTGTTTAACACCCTAAATTTCACCTGCTTTTACTAATAACAGTTATTTATAATAAAATATTATATTAAAATAATAAAAGTAATTATAAATTAAATATTATAATAAAATAATAATTTATAGAGTTGTAATTTAGATTTGAATTAGAAAACATATTGTATCCTTTGTTATCTTGAAATTGATATGCTGAGAAAAAAAAATTGAAATTGATATATCAAGTCCTTCGTGTTATTGGGAGAAAATGAAAAGTTGCATGATGGATTGGTGTAACTTTCACTTTAATACGCGTGCTAGACACATTTCATGTCCATAATTTGAACATTAAAAAATTCACTTGGTATGTCACTCTATTTTTATATTATATTAAAACACAAATATAAAGAATCGGCACTAAGATT
The DNA here is from genome assembly GCF_000499845.2 of Phaseolus vulgaris. NCBI lineage: Eukaryota > Viridiplantae > Streptophyta > Magnoliopsida > Fabales > Fabaceae > Phaseolus > Phaseolus vulgaris. The sequence goes on along the minus strand of NC_023750.2, from coordinate 32,854,695 downwards.
CTTTTAGAAAAAAATCCTAATCTTATAATTCGAATCATCAAAAATATAGTCCTGCATTTTAAGGAAACGTTAAAATCTGATATAGACATAAGAATATTATTAGTTTCAATAGAACCACCATTTCTATGCAAAACGAGAAAGAAAGAAAATACTTTGTTGACCATGGCTGGAATCGACGATAGTTTTTCATCACTTGTTTCCGCCGGTTGACGTGCTCCGCCGGTTCACTCGAACGACAATCATTGTCCCTCTTATCTCCGTCTAAGAATCGTTCTTCATTGATCAAAGAATCTCTCACCTGCAAAGACAAAGGGGTGCCTTGACGACCGTTTGCACTCCGACGCTCAAGTCAATATAAGGGCAAAGAAACACCAAGTGTTTAAAGTAGTGTACCTTGCTAGGGTTCTTACCACCCTTTATATAGGTTGAAACTAGGGTTTACCTTTGTGTGGTTACCCTTGTCTAGGGTTCTTTGGGGAACGTCCTTGCGTCGCTATTTACATAATCCCAGTGTATCTGACACATAGAACTTCCCTTACCTGGAGTGCAACGACTAACAGAGTGGCTGCCTGGGTACCACTCGTGCACCAAGTCTCTGGGGCCATCTGTCGTGCGGGTGCCCTAAGTATTCACGTGTCATGCATGCAGCTTCCTTTCGAAACCCTAACCCTAATGGGCCTTAGCGCTTTTAGGAGTTATTCACTTGTGTCGCGCCTTAATGCGCTATACACATCACTTGCATGGATATCCCTCATGACTTAGGCTTTCCTCGTATCTGATAACTTAGTATAATTCTAAGGTCCACTTTATGTGGCCCAATATAACGTCTAGACCACCGCTGTCCGATCTCTCCCTCTGTTGGCGAGGTCCGATGTCGATCTCCAACATCGAGGTTTGTTGTACCGATGTCCAAAGACTAACCATCACCCTGATAGGTGTACCTGGGGCCCACCTCATGTGGCCCACCTTTACAGGCACCGGTGTGCGATGTCTGAGGTCAGTCACTTAAGTCGATGACCAAGGACTGGTCGGGACACAAGCCCCCCAGTCTCGAGTTGTCACTTGTTTCAGTGAAGAGACTAAGTGATCGCGTTGGGCGACCTTCGTGGCACTGGATAACGGGACGTGAACAGTGCACCGAAGTGACGTCTCACCACACTTTTTAAATCAGCGTATGTGGCAAGATCAACGGCTATCACTTGTTGGCGCTTGCGCTTCTTCGTTTATTGTTCAAACCTTTAAACCCTTACGCTTTCTTCACTATTTCATTACTTTCACTTAAGCAAACATTTCTCTCAAGCATTTCTTCGAAACGCTCTCTCTTTTCCTTCCAAAACTCAAACCTTCAAACCTCAACTCATTCAAAGGTATGATTTTTACTAACCGATTGCTCTTGCTTTATGATTTCGGTGCCTATAACATGCTATAACTGTTATGGGACTGTTTACGTTTTCTACATTTTAGGTTTTCTGCGTTTACAATTCCCCTGTTTCACGCTTTGTGACTCTGTTTTTCTGGGTCGCGTCTTCGTCTTCTTCTGAACCCTCATTTTCTTTCTTTCTCTTCTCTCTTTTTAGCTTTTCACGAGATGGCCAGAACAAAAACAACATCAAACCCTCCACCCCCCGTTAAGTACAAAGCCCTATACCATTGGGCCCCTGAAGCCCTCATGGCTGAGACTTCTTAGGTGAACACCCACGAAGATATTGATACGTATAAACAAAGCGAATCCCAGGACAAATTTCACGTCTTCGGGAAAGAGCTTGACGTATACCTGAAGGTCCTTCCTTGGAAGAAGGGGGTCCCTGTATGCACTGATGATCGAGTGGATCCCAACGAGCCCTTCTTCTTCATGTACACGATAGTTTTCAAGCGGCTCAAACTCCGCCTTCCTTTCACGGGGTTTGAGTGCGCTCTACTTACCAAGGTCAACGTGGCCCTGGCCCAACTGCATCGCAACAATTGGGTGTTTGTGCGAGCCTTCACGATCCTCTGCAACTACCTGGGGCATCCTCCTTCTGTCGATGTCTTCCTCTATTTTTCCGAGGCCAAGAACTCGGGAAAGAAGCTATGGCTGAGCTTCAACGGGTTGGCGGGGAGGCCTTTCTTGACCCTTTTCCAGAAGTTGTACAAAGGCTTCTTCAAGAAGAAGTTCTTTAAGATCTGTTGTAGCATCTACGACCCCACCCTCCTATGGGTTCCCCCTTTATTGGGTGGAGAAGCCTAGACTAAAAAGGCCAAGGAGTCTGGAGGACCTAACTTTGCAAATCGTGAGATGTGTCAACTACTCTCAGGATTGGGAGTGGTGTTTGACACTGCCAAGTTGATCAAGCTTGAATTTTGCGCCAAAGCTCTTAAGAGCTATATTGGTACCTTTACCATTCTTGTATTTTATTTGTTCATTGTTTGTTAACTTCCTGTTGTGTGGAGCCATCTCCTTATGCCTTGTTGATGTTTTTGTGCAGACATGGCCATTAACGAAGATAAGAAAAAGAAGCTTGCTGAGCTACTCGCCAAGCGGAGGGCCGCTACTGCTGACGAGGGAACTTCAAACGTGTTGAATCAAGTGTGTTCAAGCTTTGAAGAATCCAAACCCTTTCAAGGATGATGGAAGGTTGGATGTGCTTGTTGTTGCTAAGTTGTCTTTAGATAGGATCTGGGGTAGATTTTATGTGTTAAATCCACTCTTGATTGAATCCAAAGCATAAGCATTCTTAAACCTTTTGATTGAAAGTGTTTTTCAAACTAAGTGAAAACAACCTGTTGATTGTTTTATACTTAGGTGTTTTTAGAAAGGTTGAAAACTGTTTTTGATGGTTGACTTGTTGTCAAACCAAAACAACCGATTGATTCGTGAAAACAGCCGAATGTTTGTTTTGGGACCATAACAGAAAACTGTTTTGTGCTTTGACTGAGCATTAAATGATTTTATAAATGAATACGCTCCAGTTTTAAATGCTTTGACCAGTCTTTAATTGCATTAAATAGTTTGTTCAGTTAATGTAACAAACAACAACTAAGTTTTAATCAAAGAAAAACATATTTGAGTTTTCCACAGATTTTGCTTTTGAAGAGTTGAAGTTTGCTTTGATATTGCTTGGATCAAAGAGAGTGTGATATAGGATTTTCATCTTGTATTGATTTCAGAGCTTTTCTGTAACACGTGTAATCCTTTGTACCTTTGAAGAAAATCTATGTGTGAAACTGAGAAGTGTTGTGTGTTCTTGAGGTTGTCAAGATCAGCATTCTTAGTGGTGTTGTGCTGAGCCAAAGGAAGTGTGTGTCTTGAGGGGAGCAAGGTCACTTCTTTGGTGGTGTTGTAAGTAATCTAGGGTTGATTGCTTAGTGGATTCCCCAGTGGTTTCTGGGAAGACTGGATGTAGCTCTTGGTTAAGAGTGAACCAGTATAAACCTGTGTGTTCAATCTCTCTATCCTTGAACTCTTTAAATTCAGATTTATATTTGTGAACTGGTATAAACAACCGATTGTTTTTCTGGTGCTGTGCTTATTTGCTTTGTGTTTTTGGCAAACTGAATTCTGATTCAAGTTTTTCTCGAAGTGATTTCATTCTAGACTTAAAAGTTTGCGAAAATCCTCTTTTAACCATTCACCCCCCTCTAGTTTAAAGCCATACATTCTAACAATTGGCATCAAGAATTTGGTTCTTGAAATTTATTCAAGTGTGATCCTAAAACTGTTTTTAAATGGCTGATAGACTACCTTTAGGGGAAGGTGCTTCAATCAACAGACCACCTCTGTTTTGTGGTTTGAACTACCAATTTTGGAAAGTCAGAATGAAAATCTTTGTATAATCACTTGACAAAGGTATTTATAATGCAATTGAAAATGGACCCTTTGTTCGAAAATTTGAAAAAGATGGATCTTCCATTGAGAAACCTTGGTCTCAATGGACTGATTCTGAAAGCAAGAAGGCCAAATTTGATTGCATTGCTAAAAACATAATAACTTCTGCCTTGAATTCAGATGAATTTTTCAGGGTCTCTCAATGCAAATCAGCATAGGAAATGTGGGACACCTTGGAGGTAACTCATGAAGGTACCAATGAGGTGAAAAGAGCTAGAAAGCATACTCTAATCCAAGAGTATGAAATGTTCAAAATGCTCAAGGGTGAGACAATTGCTGAAGTTCAGAAAAGGTTCACGCACATCATTAATCATCTCATGAGCCTTGACAAAACCTTTGGAAAGAAGAGCTAAACATCAAGATCCTCAAATGTCTTGATAGGTCTTGGCAACCTAAGGTAATTGTTATATCTGAATCTAAAGATCTAACATCATTGAGTATGGCTTCTTTGTTTGGCAAGCTTAGGGAACATGAGTTAGAAATGAATCGACTCAATGTTCAAGAAAGCGAAGACAAGCATGTAAGGAGTATTGCCTTAAAAGCTGTCAAGCACAAAAGCAAGCAAGAATCCAGTGATGAAAGTGATGAAGAGAACCTTAGTTTGCTATCTAGAAAGTTTAGCAAATTCTTGAAAAGGAACCACAACAAAAACACCAACAAAGAAAGGTATGGAAACAAAAAATCCAATGATTTCAATTCCAATAACTATACCTGTTTTGGTTGTGGTGAGCAAGGGCACATAAAGGCAGATTGCCCAAACAAAGAAAGCAAGGAGAAAAAGGCAAGCTACAAAGAAAAGAAGGGAAAGTAAAAAAGGGCCTACATAGCTTGGGATGAGAATGAAGTCTCCTCATCAAGCTCATCATCAAGTGAAGAAGAAAGGGCAAACATATGCTTGATTGCTGAAGGAGATGATGAATCAAGAAGCTCAAGTGAAGTAAGTTCATGTGCTTCTTTAAATGAAGAAAATTATAGTGAATTGCTTGAAACTTTTCAAGAAACACATGATGAAGCTAATCGATTGGCTCTTTCAAACAACCAATTGAAAGATCTTAACAGTTGGCTTGAAGAGAGAGTTAAGGCACTTGAAGAAGAGCTGGAAAAATCAAAAAGGGATTTTAAAAATCTTGAAACTCATTGCAAAAACTCTTCTTGCAAGTGTGACACTCTCATTTGTGAAAATTGTGAAAATCTTGAAAGGAAAGTGCATTATCTTGTAAGTACTGTTGATAAGCTTTCAAAAGGAAAATCCAATTTTGAGAATGTCTTGGCATCTCAAAACTGTGTTTTTCGAAGATCAATTTTAATCAACAAAACAAGCAAGATCAGTTTTCAAAAAGTTTTTCAAGAAAGCCAATAAAACAACCGATTGTTAAGTCGAAACAACCGGTTGTTACATGCTTTTATTGCATGAAGAAAGGCCATTCTGTTAGATTTTGCAAAATAAGAAAAAATTTTGTTCCCAGAGGCTTTATGAAATGGATTCCTAAAGGTTGTGAGGTTTCAAACGATAAAAGTAAACCATGTGGACCCAAATTTGTAAGGGACCAAACCTTGTTGCTTGAATTCATGTTTATGCAGGGAATCTAGAGGAATATGTGGAATCGAGTCATCTGATCAGGTTCTTGGGAGAAAAAGACTAACATTGAAGCTGAATCAATGTTATGTATCAGTCCAAGGCTCTCAATAGTCAAAAGAGGCTTCTTGATCAAAAGGCATATGACTCATTGAAGGAACATCATCAAGGATAAGACCTTCCTTATCTCTATCTTTAATTCCTTTTTAAATTCATATTCATGCTTAAATATCTCTTTTTAAAAGTTCAAATACATCTGGTTTGAATCCTTTCTGCTCATGATTAAAAATTCAAAATCTATTTTGCTACTGCAGAAAAACAACCGATTGTTTCCTTGAAACAACCGATTGTTTTGTATCTGACAGCACTGTGAAAGAATGGATTTAATTTCTTTTTAATTTCTGTCTGTTGCAGATATCAATTACGAAAGGATTTGGGTCAATAAAGCTGTGTTGAAAGCCTGTTTATGTTCTGAAGGAAGTTACAACATGTCATAAAGGAATATATTTCAAAATCTTGAAAATTTAAGAGCTTTTATGACTAGTAAAAAATCACATGTGATGACCATGTGATTTTCTTCTTTTTCTGACGTTTTCAGTGCAGGTCTTGGTCAAGTCTTTTCTCTCTGAAAAACTGAAACCCACTCACATCATTGAATGCAGTTTGGTTCTGTGTTTTCTTTAAATTATGTTGCAGTTGTTCACTCTCACAAGAACAACCAATTGAGCCATCTATTGCAACAACTCTTGCTCTCCTTGTGTGAGTCTTTTTTGCCCCTTTTTCTGCTGTCATGGAATCAACACCTCCTACATCAAAGAGGGTCAAAACCAGAGCAGTGAGGTCTGGAGGGAGATTAGAGGGCTGGTTTTCTGGAGACAATGAGCTCATTGAAAGGTATAGGTTTGAAACTAGCACAAAGGTGATCAACAACCCTAAAGTTGTTTCCTTTGATTGGCTGAAATGCCAAAAGCTAGATAATATGAGGAAGCTGCTTAAAGATCAGTCTCTAAGAAGGTTCTTGGAGATGAAGGGAAACATCTACCCCGACTTGATTCGGGTGTTCTACACTAATCTCAAGTTTGAGGGAAACAACCTTGTTTCTCATGTGAAGGGAGTTGACATGGAGATCACTTATGATGTGTGGACTGCAGTTGCTGGTTTGAAATATGTTGGCCTAAGAATCAATAAGGGAAATCTTGGAGTAGTGGAGGATTTCAACAAAGTCCAATACTACAAGAGTTGCTTGAAGAATCAAAATGCCCAAGTGAGAACTTGTTCGGTTGGAGGCTTAAAGCTAGATGAAAGGTTGCTTGCTCTTATTGTAACTTGGATTCTTACTCCAAGGGGGAGCAATCATTCTGTTCTAACAGAAGAGGACCTAGTGTACATCTACTGCATCATGAAGAAGATCAGAATCAATTGGATCCGCATCATCAAAGAGCACATGCAAAAAGCCATGAGGTTAAGTGATTATCACTATCCCTATGCTGTTTTGATCTCTAAATTTCTGCTTTATTTTGAAGTGAATCTGGAAGATGAGTCATCTGAGCTTGTCAAGTCAACACAAGAGATGAACAATGGCTCTCTTAGCAAGATGGGATTCACCAAAATAGGTGGCAAATGGGTGAGCAAAGATGGTGATCATGGTGCCTCATCAAGTGTTGCAGCTACTGATTTTGATGAAGAAGATCAAACTGCTGACATGGATTTTCACCATGAAGAACAACCTGAAACCAATCTAGTTGCTGGAACCAGTGCAGGGAATCAAGGAGATGAAATGCCATCCATGTCTTCTTTTGAAAGATACATGGTCAATAGGCTTGATGGATTTTTCGAGAATCAAAGAAATCTTCATGATGTGTGTGTAAGCAACTTCCAGAATATAGACAACAGGTTCAACATCATGGATACACGGTTCATGACCTTGGATGAACATATAGAAGTTGTTTAGAATCAAATCTTTGAAATCCAGTATGGAAAGGAAGATTAAAGGAAAAACAACCGGTTGAATTCACGAAACAACCGATTGTTTTTGGTCTTCTAACAGTTTAATTGCTTCTGTTTTAAATTTCTGTATGATCTGGAATAATTATCTTTTTATCTCTTCTTTTTTGTCTGTTTGTGAAGACAAATAGGGGGAGATTTATGTTGTGTTGTCTTTCGTTATCTTTTAGTTTCTGCAAAACTCTATGTGGTTTATGGATGTTTAAGTAAGCCTTATTTTTGCTAGTTTTAGAACTATTGATATACTGTTTCTGTTTTTACTCTAACCCTATATCAGAGATATTGTGCTTTGCTTAAACTTTGTCTTGCAGGAACTGGTTCAGATTCAATCAAATCCAACACAAGCAACCAGGGATTTGTCTTCATCAAATAGGGGGAGATTGTTGAATCAAGTGTGTTCAAGCTTTGAAGAATCCAAACCCTTTGAAGGATGATGGAAGGCTAGATGTGCTTGTTGTTGCTGAGCTTAGATAGGATCTGGGGTAGATTTTATGTGTTAAATCCACTCTTGATTGAATCCAAAGCTTAAGCATTCTTAAACCTTTTGATTGAAAGTGTTTTTCAAACTAAGTGAAAAACAACCTGTTGTTTTGTCGAAACAACCGATTGTTTTATACTTAGGTGGTTTTAGAAAGGTTGAAAATTGTTTTTGATGGTTGACTTGCTGTCAAACCAAAACAATTGAGTGATTCGTGAAAACAACCGATTGTTTGTTTTGGGACCATAACAGAAAACTGTTTTGTGCTTTGACTGAGCATTAAATGATTTTATAACTGAATACGCTCTAGTTTTAAATGCTTTGACCAGTCTTTAAATGCATTAAATAGTTTGTTCATTTAATGTAACAAACAACAACTAAGTTTTAATCAAAGAAAAACAAATTTGAGTTTTTCACAGATTTTGCTTTTGAAGAGTTGAAGTTTGCTTTGAGATTGCGTGGATCAAAGAGAGTGTGATATAGGATTTTCATCTTGTATTGATTTCAGAGCTTTTCTGTAACAAGTGTAATCCTTTGTACCTTTGAAGAAACTCTGTGTGTGAAGCTGAGAAGTGTTGTGTGCTCTTGAGGTTGTCAAAATCAGCATCTTAGTGGTGTTGTGCTGAGCCAAAGGAAGTGATGGATTTGTGTCTCCTTTCTTGCGGTTTTTGTTGATGAATGTGGAAGCTCCATGAATTGATGGTGGAACAAGGCTCTCCTAAGAGTTGTGATAGCCTTGGAGGTCCATGAGAACTAGGAAGAGTAGGAGTGGTTCGGCCAACTCCCTTTGTAGGTGAAGGTTTGAAGATTAAAAGCCTATTCCTAAGAGAGTTTAGGCAAGGGGTGAGAATGACACAATTTTGGCAGCATTTCACTATTCAATTAATCTTGTCAAAACATGAGGTAGGCTCCTCCTTTTATAGCCTAAGGAGGACCGGAAATGAATAGCCAAATTGGAAGGAAATTCAAACCAAATGAAATGCAATTGGCGCCTAATGCAAGCACACATGACAAGCGTGACATGGTGTATCTCATGTGATGCTATTAGGCCTAAAGTGACCGGACTTAGTTAGATTAGGAGTTTCTAGAAACCCTAATCTAACTTAGGTTGGTTTTTAGGAGCCAAAATTCATCCTAATTACAAATTAAACAATTTTACAAAAGAAAATTCCTATACTACTTTGACAAGAATTTAAAGACTATTCCACACTAGAGTTTATGACATGTAAAAATGTGTCCTCTTGACCCCTCTTTAACCATGACTCTAGTGGTTGCCTCAAAGTGACATTTTGGTGGCCTCTCAAATGATTTGTGTTGGGGCCTCTTCCATCATTCCCTCCCTCTTGAAAAGGATTTGTCCTCAAAGCCAAGGCTTTGTCCTTGTCAAAAGTAGGTGGATGTGTATGGCTGGATGGTGTCCATCATCTCCTCCTTTTTGAGAAAATCTATCCTCAGATCCAAAAGGTCAATCTCGGATAGCAACGTCTTGCTTTGAAAACTAGGCACGTCCTCCTGGATCAAACGTCCATCTAGGGGAATTATCAAACAAAGCAAATGAGTTAGTTGAAGCAGTTGTATAAAAGTCAATTTTATGAAGTTGCCATTCTTTTTGTTTTTCTTTTGTTTTTGGCAACTTTTTACAATATTTCTCTTTTGGTTGTTGTATGTGTTCTCTAATCCTCTTATGCATTTTAACATTTTCAATTTTTGTTACTTTTTCCTTCGGCACAAATCCTTGTGGATTAGGAAATAGTAACAAATCAAAAAGAGAAAGAGGATTAAGCCCATATACAACCTCAAATGTAGAAATATAAGTAGTTTTGTGAACTACTCTATTGTATGCATACTCATCTCTAGAGTTGTGTTTGCCTTTCTTGATTACTCTAGGCATAGTAGGAAGAGCTATGTTTTCAATGTCATTTTGACCATGCGTTTGAGGATGATAAGAATACAACTTAGTTCCAAGTTTTTCCAAAAGAATCCTCAAAACATGGTTTTCAAATTGTGGAGCTCTATCCAATACTATGCTTGGAGATAAACCATGAAGTTTTATCACTTCTCTAGAGAAGAGCTTATCCTTATTCATGAATTTTGTTGTCCAAGGAAGCTCTAATATAAAATCTAGGCTTATATCTTCCCATGGAACATTTGCAAAAGGTGAAGGCGTATTGAGTTCATGAGACATTGCCTTAGTTTTAGTTTTGAAACAAGAAATGCATCTAGGGTAATGTCTTTGAACATCGTTTCTCATAGTTGACCAAAAGAATTTTCCTTTTAAAAGCTCTAGAGTTTTATCAACTCTAATTTGGCCCATGAGTTCTCCTTCATGAAGAATTTCTCTTTTATGTGTGAAGGTAATCTCGTTGATACAACCATTGTTCATGAGAATTTTAATACTTTGCAATGGTTGTCTCAATAAGACATGACAAGTTTCTTTAGGCACTACCTCACATAAAAATTTATCTTTGTAGATGCCTATAGATAACTTGACCTTCACTTGTTGGTGATATCTTAGTACATATTCAAAATAATTTACTACCTTTTTGTCTAGGCAATCCTCCTCTAAGGATTCCTTTTTCACTAGACTTGCAAGTGTTCCTTTACAAAAGATAAGGCTAGGTTGTTCAACAAGAAACATATTTTCAAAGGTATTTTTAGATGAATTGCCTTGTTGAATGACCTTGTGGGAAGGAACACTCTTCTCCCACGCCTATTGTTCTTTAAGGGTTCTCTCCTTTTCTATTTTGATTTTTCTTTTCTTTTCATCCCTCTTTTGTTTCATTTGTATTTGATCTCTTACCACTTGGGAATGTGGTAAAGGATTAAGTACAAACTTCTTTTTCTTGTGGGTGAAGGAAATCTCGTTGGTTAGACCATTGTGCAAGGTTTTCTTATCAAATTACCATGGTCTACCCAATAAGATGTGGCAAGCTTCCATAGGTACTACATCACATAACACATTGTCTCGGTAGTTACCTATAGAAAACTCGACTTTCACTTGTTTATCTACAATTAGTTCCCCATCTTCATTTATCCATTGAAGCTTGTAAGGTTTAGGATGAGGGACTACTTGTAGATTTAATTTTTCAACCAATCTAGTGCTACAACAATTGCAACATGAACCACTATCCACAATGAGAGAACATATGTTTTCTAAAACTTTGCATATTGTGTGAAAGATGTTCTCTCTTTGTGTTTCCATGGTTACACTAGTTTGGTTGTTGAGGGTTCTTCTAATCATCAATAATTCCCCCTCTAATGGATACACTCTTTCTTCATCTCCCCCTTTTTTTTTCTCACTAGGTTCCTCATCACAACTAGTATATTCATCTATTCCTTTTAAAAACAAGGTTCTTCGGTTTGGACATTGTGCTTGCACATGCCCTCTAACAAAGTATTTAAAACATTTAACATCCCTAGTGCGAATGGGTGGAGTGAGCATATCTTTAATTATATTTTTGGGAGTCTCTTTTGGTGTTTCCTTAGATGTACTCTCCTCCCGTTTAATTTCTCTTTTTGGATAAGAGTTGGAGTATGAACCTTCCTTATGACTTGAAGTTTTCCTTAAATTTTGTTGTTCAACTTTGATACAAAGTTGAACCAAGTCATTCAAGTCTTGATAAGGTAAAAGTTTAACCCTATCTCTTATCTCAAGATTTAGCCCACTTAAGAATCTAGCTATGGTGGTGGACTCATTCTCCCTAATGGAGCCTCTCATCATATAAAGCTCCATCCTTTGCCTATACTCCTCTACACTCATTTTTCTTTGTTGGAGTCTTTAGAGCTTGTCCATCAACTCCCTATTATAGTAGGAGGGAATATGGCGGTGCCTTAGGGCTCCCCTAAGGTCATTCCAATACTCTATGGGAGGCTCCCTATGAAGACGCCTATCTCTTTCTAAAGATGTCCACCAGTACATAGCGTTCCCTTGGAAACTAAGAGTGGCTAGGGGTACTTTTCTTTCTTCACTTACTTTATGGCAAGCAAATAATTGTTCTACCTTCATTTCCCAATCTAAATAGACTTCTACGTTTTCTTTTCCACGAAAATGGGGTAGGTCTACCCTAACCTCTCTTGGGCTCTCTTGTTCTCTTCTATCTCTTCTAGTTCTTCTAGGGGGTGGTTGATAATATTCATTTATGCTAAGGCTTTCCTCCCCAAAAGAATCATGATCTTTAGAGCTAGATGCATGAGAACGTATTTTTTATTTTTATTTTTGAGAAATCTCATCCTTTTCTTTAGTCATTTTCAACTCCTTGATTTGGGCCTCATGCTCCAATTGTCTATATGAGAGTGATTGAAAGTCCTTGGCTAATTGTTTTATAAGAGATTTGATGGACTTTATATCACTTTCATTAGATTTAGAAGAGTGAGTTGACATGACTAAAGATTTGTGTTTAAAAGTATTTTACTTCAAGAAAGAAAAGGAGAGTAGTGAAGGTAGGTTTCCAGGAAAGAGAGGTGAGTCACTAGGACTTCTTAAGTACCAAGTCTTTCCTTGCCAAAACCTATCCCTCAAAAACTTCACACAATTCTTTTTCTAAGTAAATTACTTAGACCACAATGAGGAATGAAAAGTCAAATTTTATGCAAAGGAAAAACAATACAAAGCAATTAACAAACAAAGCAATTAATCAAAGCTAAACAAGTAATTACCGTAAATAATTAAGCAAAGCTTATACAAGTAATTAACGTAAAGCAAACTAGCTAAGCACAATTAAAGATTGCTAATCTACAAAGCTTTAATCTAGACGTTTCCTAGGTGAGGCTTCTAGACACTTTGAGCCTTTGAAGACAAACTCACCGTCTACACATGATTAATCCACTAATTAAACAAAGGTTGAATGTAATTACAACTCAAAGAAATACAAAGAAATTGAATTACACAAATTAAATTTCAGATTTCTATACTATGCACTCCTTGGCTTGTAATTGCTCTTCTTTGTTGTATCCTTCAAAGTGTTTGTGTTTGGTATTTGTATTTGTGTTTGCTGCTGCTCCTTGCCTTAACCTCTTATGGAATAGACAATTAAATTCTCCAAAACATTACCTACTAAGTAGAGATAGACTCACCACAAAGTCAATTCCACTTATCAAGCACCAATTGGATTTTATCCACCAACAATTTAGAGGTTAAGAAAAGAAAGCAAGAAACAAATTAAATTTTAAAAACAGTACCACAGCAAATGGATTTGAAATATGTGACACAACTTAGAAAGAGTTTAGAATGATATTGGATAAGAAAATCAAAATAGGCACTCAATAAAGGATGACACACAAAAGGAACCTAAAGAAAGGCACTAGAATTGATTTGAAAAACCAAAACAACACTACTGGAAAATTAAGGTTCAGAAAGCGTGACTTAAAATATTTATGTTGAGCTGACTATTTTGAATTTGTTTCTGAAACTTTAACCACAAACGATTCAATGTCTTAGAAAACTTTTGGCGCTAGAATTACACCAAAAACATGCACCAAATAATTGTGATAAATTTTTCAAAATCACTGTCCAACTACCGTATATTTTGGTGCCAGAATGCACTTTTTTTTTATTTATCATTTTTTTTCTATTTTGTCTTTTCATCTGATTATTTTTTTCTTGATTTTATAACACATCAAACTATATTAATCCAGATTTTCAGAATTTTTCTTCAACGTATTAAAATTTCATAACAAAAAACAGCCAATGCAGAATTTGAAAAACACAGGAGTCCTAATTCTGGAATTTAAAAACTGAATAAGAAACTTCAAAAACACAATAGAGTAGATGTATATGAATTTGTATGGAACTAGCATACAAATATGAACTCAAACTAAAAGAAAAATGCACCAAAGGATCAACAAACACAGAAATATAATTCTGGACTCAAATCAAATCAAGAAACCAAAACTATCAACAAATTCTGCACAACAAGGATTTGATGACAAATTAGGAGAAACATGACTTAGACAAAGCATATTAAGATTCAAAAATTAAAATGACTCAAGACAAATCATATGAACCGAATAAAATTTCAAACAAGACTCAAACAACCTAAAAACAAAACAGCGACACAATTCTTTATAGATTCCTACACAAAATATGAAAATAAGAAGCTCAATAACAATTTGAACATTTTGCACCGATTGAATTGCTTCAAATAGCAACTAAATCAAATTAAAAAGCAAAACACAGCAAGACAACATGAAGAAGTGAAGCACAACAAGGAAATATGAAGAACACAAACATAAAAATGAGAGAAGACACTTAGCTCTTGTAGAACCTATGCTCATGATACCAAATGGTGGATTTGTGTCTCCTTTCTTGCGGTTTTTGTTGATGAATGCGGAAGCTCCATGGATTGATGGTGGAACAAGGCTCTCCTAAAAGTTGTGATAGCCTTGGAGGTGCATGAGAAGTAGGAAGAGTAGGAGTGGTTCGGCCAACTCCCTTTGTAGGTGAAGGTTTGAATATTAAAAGCCTATTCCTAAGAGAGTTTAGGCAAGGAGTGAAAATGGCACAATTTTGGCAGCATTTCACTATTCAATTAATCTATTGTCAAAACATGAGGTAGGCTCCTCCTTTTATAGCCTAAGGAGGACCGGAAATGAATAGCCAAATGGGAAGGAAATTCAAACCAAATGAAATGCAATTGGCACCTAATGCAAGCACACATGACAAGCGTGACATGGTGTATCTCATGTGATGCTATTAGGCCTAAAGTTACCGGCCTTAGTTAGATTAGGAGTTTCTAGAAACCCTAATCTAACTTAGGTTGGTTTTTAGGAGCCAAATTTCATCCTAATTACAAATTAAACAATTTTACAAAAGAAAATTCCTATACTACTTTGACAAGAATTTAAAGACTATTCCACACTAGAGTTTATGACATGTAAAAATTGTTGAACCAAGTGGTGTTCAAGCTTTGAAGAATCCAAATCCTTTGAAGGATGTTGAAGCCTTTGCTATGCTTGATGTTGCTGTGCTGGTTTAGCTTAGTTCTGGGGTAGTTTGTATGTTGTAATCCAACCTTTGATTAAATCTAAAGCATAAGCATCTCAATCTTTGTGAAAGTAAAATGTTTTCAAACTAAGTTAAAACAACCGATTGTTTTGTCGAAACAACCGATTGTTTATACTTAGGTGTTTTGAGAAAAAGATTGAAAATTGTTTTAAATGGTTGAACTGTTAAGTACCAAAACAACCGATTGATTCGAGGAAACAACCGATTGTTTGTTTTGGGACCATAACAGAAAAACTGTTTTCTCTTTGACTGAGCTTTAAATGATTTAACTGCTTACGCTCCAGTCATTAAATGCTTTGACCAATCTTTTAATGCAATTGAAGAGTTTGTTAAGATTTGATAACAAACTACATCTTTGAATAAATTCAGAAAAACAGATTTGACAATCAATCTTTGACAAGTTTTTCACTAAGAGTTTTTGATTTTTCAAAGTGCTGAGATTGTTAAGAGTGTGTGATTGATCAAAGTTGTGGAATAGGATTCTGCTTGTATTGATTTCAGATTATCTTCTGTAACAAGTGTAATCCTTGTACTCTCTGTAAATACAAGTTTCATTTCTGTGTTTGCTAAGATTGGCTGTGTGTTCTTGATGGGATCAAGATCAGCAATCTTGGTGTAAGTGTGTTGACCAAGGAGAGTGTGTTTCTTGAGGTGTCCAAGGTCCTTCTCTTGGTTGTTGTGTAAGTGATCAAGGTGTGGTTGCTTAGTGGATTTCCTCAGGGTTTCTGAGAAGACTAGATGTAGCTCTGGGTTTGGAGTGAACCAGTATAAACAATTGTGTACAATCTCTTTATCTCTAACTCTTTAAATTCAGTTTTATTTGTTGTTTGCTGGTATAAACAACCAATTGTTTCTGGGAAACAACCGATTGTTTTTTTGGTACTACAACTTTTGCTTGCTGTTTTGGCGAACTGAATTTCTGAATCAATTGTTTCCTGAGATAAATTCATTCTTGTTTTTAAAAGTTTACGAAAATTCTCTTTAAACAATTCACCCCCCCTTAGTTTAAAGCCATCCATTCTAACAAAAATGTGTCCTCTTGACCCCTCTTTGACCATGACTCTAGTGGTTGCCTCAAAGTGACATTTTGGTGGCCTCTCAAAGGATTTGTGTTGGGGCCTCTTCCATCAGGAAGTGTGTGTCTTGAGGGGATCAAGGTCACATCTTTGGTGGTGTTGTAAGTAATCTAGGGTTGATTGCTTAGTGGATTCCCCAGTGGTTTATGGGAAGACTGGATGTAGCTCTTGGTTAAGAGTGAACCAGTATAAACATGTGTGTTCAATCTCTCTATCCTTGAACTCTTTAAATTCAGTTTTATATTTGTGAACTGGTATAAATAACCGATTGTTTCTGCGAAACAATCGATTGTTTTTCTGGTGCTGTGCTTATTTGCTTTGTGTTTTTGGCAAACTAAATTCTGATTCAAGTTTTTTTCGAAGTGATTTCATTCTACACTTAAAAGTTTGCGAAAAACCTCTTTAAACCATTCACCCCCCGTCTAGTTTAAAGCCATACATTCTAACAAAATGCTCCTCCCACCACTACTTCTGCCACCGATTCAACTGAACCAACCCCTATTGATAACTGAAAGGGGGTTGTGGTGGAGACTGGTTCGGAAGGCGAGGAGACTGGATCCGGCCTTGTCTTCAAAAGGCACAGGTCGGATGATGCCATGGCGCCTTCGCATTCTACGTCTAGTGGCCTCACTCCCACCTTCATGGACAATCCTCCAAGCGCCTCTTCCCCTCCGACTTTGTCGTGATTGAAGGCGGGGGGGAGAGCGCTCCTGAAGACCATCAACCGCCTCCTGCTCCCGAGCTCCTTGCCCTTCTCCAAGAAGCCCTTAAGCGCTTCCAAGACAAAGAGATGGTGGAGAGTTTGGATAGCAACCTCCTCCAAGCCCGTGTGGCCCAAGGCCTTGGAGACTTCCTTATCACGTCCAACCTTGCGCCGAGTAAGGCGCAAGAAGCACAAGACTTGCGGGCTAGGATGACGAAGCTGGAGGAGGAGTTAGCCCTCATGACCAAAGCCTTCTCTAACCGCGAAACCGCTATGTATGCGGAGCTAGGGAGTCTTCGTCAAACTGAAAAGGAGGTCAAGAGGCTTCTCTTTGAGAAGTCTCAGGAAGCCGTCCAATTGGAAGAGAAGATCTTGCCTCTTTGCAACAAGGTGGTCGACCTAGAGGAGAAGGTCGACGGAATGCAGGCCAAGATGGAAAAGCTGGAGGAGAGGGCCATGCAACGGGAAGTCCAGCTAAGGCAGGTGGTAGGGGTGCTGGCTGAAAATATCGAGCTCTTCAAGAAGACAAAAGAGGAGCTCAACAATGATGCGCCCGACGCTTATGGCGAGGTGTTCTAAGATGCCATAGATCAGTTTGCTTGTGTGCATCCTGAGGTGGATCTTTCCCCTTTCGATTAGTCCAAGTGTGTCGTTGGTGCGCAATTCGTGCTTAGAGAGTAGCCACCTTATAATTCTATCTTCTTGAGGATTCGTACTTTGTAAACATTTATATAAATATTTCTTAGCATCTGCTTTTTCTTCAACTGCCCTTGTCTTGATCATTTAATTGCTTTTACTTTGCATTCACTTCGACTAATAGCGCTTTCGACATAGGTTCGCCTCTTGGGTAGTGCGTTTGATCACATCCGTTGAACCAAGTGGTGTTCAATGTTTTGAAGAATCCAAATCCTTTGAAGGATGTTGAAGCCTCTGCTTTGCTTGGTGTTGCTGTGCTGGTTTAAGCTTTGTTCTGGGGTAGTTTAATTTTGCAATCCACCCTTAGATTAAATCTCAAGCAATTAGCATCTCAATCTTTATCAAAGTAAAATGTTTTTCAAACTAAGTTGAAACAACCGATTGTTTTGTCGAAACAACCGATTGTTTATACTTAGGTGTTTTGAGAAAGTTTGAAAACTGTTTTTGAATGGTAAAATCTGTTAAGTAACAAAACAACCGATTGATTCGAGGAAACAATCGATTGTTTGTTTTGAAACCATAACAGAAAAATTGTTTCTTTGACTGAACTTTAAATGCTTTAACTGAATACGCTCCAGTCATTAAATGCTTTGACCAATCT
The DNA here is from genome assembly GCF_000499845.2 of Phaseolus vulgaris. NCBI lineage: Eukaryota > Viridiplantae > Streptophyta > Magnoliopsida > Fabales > Fabaceae > Phaseolus > Phaseolus vulgaris. Next base: position 32,836,693 of record NC_023750.2, on the reverse strand, counting down.
ATTTTAAATGCAATTAAGAGTTTGTTAAGATTTGATAACAAACTATATCCTTGAATATATTCTGAAAAACTGTTTTTAAGGATTAAGAATCTTGAGACAAAGTTTTTTAACTAAATTTTTCAAAGAGTTCTGAGATTGCTTAAGAGTTGAGAGATTGATCAAGGTGCTGGAATAGGATTCTACTTGTATTGATTTTAGATATTCATCTGTAACAAGTGCAATCTTTGTAAACTGCTGAACAATTCGTTTGTGTGTTTTGCTGAGATTGGCTGTGTATTCTTGAGGTGTTCAAGATCAACAATCTTAGTGTTGGCCAAGGAGAGTGTGTTTCTTGAGGTTTTCAAGGTCATTCTCTTGGTTGTTGTGTAAGTGATCAAGGTGTGGTTGCTTAGTGGATATCCTCAGGGTTTCTGAGAATACTGGATGTAGCTCTGGTTTGGAGTGAACCAGTATAAACAACTGTGTAAAATCTCTCTATCCCTAACTCTTTAATTTCAGTTTGTTTGTTGTTTGCTGGTATAAACAACCGATTGTTTCGAAGAAACAACCGATTGTTTCGAAGAAACAACCGATTGTTTTTTTCTAGTATTACAGTTTTTGCTTACTGTTTTGGCTAACTGAATTGCTGAATCAATTGGTTTCTGAAATAAATTCATTCTAGCTTTGAAAAGTTTGCGAAAAAACCATAACGTGAAGGGCGACGCCAGCGTGAGACGTCACGGGCGTCGCCAACCCAAAGAAACGTCACGGGCTAAGAATCAGGGAGAGAATCGTTTCGGTGTTAGAGACACCCCGTGGACGATACAGCGTCGCTAGGTGAGCCTCTCCACGGGCGTGAGGGTTGGCACGCGACCTTTCCCGGTCATACAAGGCCGCCCAACGAAGCAAAGAAGCGAATATGATACAAACAGAACAACCGAAGCATAAGAAGGCAAAAGATGAGAATAAGATCGCACAAGCAGAATCGTATATGGCAAAGACACAAAAGCAATCATACGAACATCCAAATTTGTAGCAAGAGTACGGGTAGTTCAAAGAATTACAGGTTTGAACAAAGAAAGTCAAAAGCAAGCGTAAAGAATAAAGGAATTAAGCTTGAAAGTGAAGGTGGCGGTTGAGAGACAGCGGTTCAGTCATCCACGTCCATGGGCACGACCTTCCCGTCGACGACATGGTGCATGGGGTCGCAGTTCGAAATATTGATGCCAGGGTTCTCACAGGACGCCTGGGTCAGAGCCTCCTGGAACCCCTCCTCGAAAGTACCCGCCATCTCCTGGATAAGGGACTTTTTCTCCTTCTCTAGCTCCTCAATGGCGGCATCCCCAGAGGTCACCTGCTTCTCCAGAGCCTCTTTCTCCACGCGAAGCCGACTGACCTCGACCTGTAGTTTGTCGTAGTCAGCCCGAAGAAGGTCCATCGCTTTGGCCTGGGTGGCCATTTCCCCCTCCAACCGCTCCGTCTTGTCAGCCTGCTCACGACAACGGTCCTTCAGGTCCTTCATGACCGCGTTTCTGGCCTGGGCGCGCCATTCAAGAGCCACCGCCAAGAAGGCCCCCAAGTAGAAGGGCATGCCTTCCTTCCTGTCAGTGCCCTCTGGCAGAGTCCCGCCACTGAAGCCCCTCATTAGATGCATAATCGGAGGAGGGATGGCGATGAAATCAGGGGCGGCAGCGACAGAAGCAGGGGAAGCAATGGCTTCTGTCGGCGGCGGAGGCGGGGCAAATTCGGCGCCTTCGCCCCTTTCCTCTTGGAGGGTCACGGGAGGGAGTGAGGTCGCACTTGGGGGGTTGTCCATGAAGGGGTTCCCTCCCTGAGGCGACGCCTCTACCGAAAGAGGAACCCGCGCAGATTTTCTTCTTCTGAAGGGGGCCACGCCTTCCGAGTCCTCATCATCTGATAAAATCTCCAAAACCCGTTTCCCTTTGTCAAGGGGGGTTGGAGTCGGTGACGAGGCCGCGGCTAGGGGAACGGCGGCGATAGGCGGAGGAGAGTTGGGAATTGGAAGCGCTTCGGGGCCAGGTGGAGATGCCGGAGATGGGATAGAGGGAGCTTCAGCAGTGACTGGAGGTGACGGTGACAGAGTCGGTGGGGGAACCAGATTGGCAGCAGGGGTGGAGGAGGCGCCTGCCTTGGCGGCGCGTGCCTCCTTCATTGCCTTCGCCAGCATCATTCTCTTGGAAGCGCCCATCACCGATCCTACATCAAGACAGGCCAAACAGCAAGAATTAGGACCAAAGCAGCTATGCAAAGTTACAACACACATGGAGGCGTGAAATGCAAGTAACATGGCACAATATAAAATGAGTATAAGAGTCCAGGGGAACAAACGTTCGATAGCAGGCTGTTCACAACAAAAAGATGAGGGGAGAGCCCCTTACCAAAGTAGGTGGTCAGGGCGTGAGCATTGTACTCGCTAGCAACCAGCTTCAAGGTATAAAAAACGATCCCCAACCCGGCCAAGGCTTTGCTTACCTCCCTATCGGCGGGAGATAGCTCTTCCAAGGTTTTGGCCCTGAGCAATTTAGGGCGCTCCGTCCAGTAAAGGGGGAAGCCATCCAAAGCTGTGGGATCGTGCTTGGCGCTACACACCCTGAAGAACTTCCCTTTCTAGTTCTTATAAGAATTCTGGAAGAGGGAGAGGAGGATCCTGCCTGCGATCCCAGAAAAGCTTACCCAGAAGCTCTTCCCCTGCTTCTTCACCTCAAAGAAATGCAGGAAGACATCTACAGAAGGAGGGATGCCCAGGTGTCCACAAAGAATTTGAAAGCCCCTCGCGAATGCCCAGCTGTTGGGATGAAGCTGGGCGGGGGCAGTGTTGATTTCAGTAAGAAGCTCCCGTTCGAAGGGAGTGAACGGGAGACGCACTCCTACGCGCTTGAACACGGTCTGGTACATGAAGAAGAAGGGTTTCCCCTTTCTAGGTCTGTCGTCCAAACAAACAGGTTCCCCAGGCCTGCCGGGACGGACGGATATATGGGCGTCGTGTGTGCGGCAGAAGGTGTTAAAGTTGTACAAATGGGGATCCCCCCGGTGAGCTTCCAGGTCCTGGAAGGAAGTCAGGCTGGTGCATTCACTCAGGAGCTCGTCGGGGGCCCAGGGGTAGAAGGCTTTGTAGTTGGACTTGGGGGTCGTAGGGGAAGAATCAGGCTCCGCGTTCGCGCGCGTCATGGTGAAAATAGATAGCTGGAGAAAGAAGAGAGGAAAAAAGGGTTTAGCAAGTGTAGCCATGGCAAGAAGGGGAAAGAGCCCCAGGAAGCGTCACCCACGCGAGAAAAATCAGAGGAGGAAGAAGAAGTGGAGAGATGCAGTAATACGTGAATAACAACAGTCCCAGGCAGTTCAATAAATCCTATAATGCGACGAAAGGGAAGAGTCGTGAGTACTCGAAATCGTACCTTTGCTATTGGAATGGAGGCAGTAGAAGAGCGCAGGAAGGAGAGAATCGCAATTGCAGAGAAAAAGGGTTTTGAAGGCGATGAACAGTGCGGAGTTGCAGAGCGAATGAATGTAACAGTAGGGTGAGCGCGGGGTTTGGAGTAACTTAAACGTTACATTTCGCAACTTAAGAGGCGCTAACTGAGGGCCGTAGGATCGTGCCACGCGTCAGAGGGTCAATTGCCCAGGGGAAACGCAAAGGTCTCTGGAGGATGGCCGCGCGATGGGCCACGTGGCGCGCGATCAAGGTTAGCCCAAAAGGTGTTATCATCATCGTTTCAGAGGAGGTCAAATCAATCAGTAAGAGCGCTCCTAGGGTTCAGAGAGCGTCACGTCAACAATTCGAGAATTGTTGAGTCAGCAGGGAATGACACGTCATCAGGATGGCACGTGAACGGCGTGGGCGAGGCTTTAGTCTTTATGCTGAAGACAAGTCTTCAGCTTAAGACTGGGGGGCTTGTGTACCGTCCCGTATCCGGGCGTTGACTAAGTCAAAGTCAAAGTCAACGGCTGGAGAGTCAAAGTCAGCGCAAGGCGTCGCCTAGGTGGAGAGACGCCAAGAGGAAGCGTCGCCAAGGCAAGGCATCGCCTAGGTCAAGGCGTCACCCAACCAGGGCGTCGCCAGATCAAACAGTGCTAAAGCAAGGCGATCACGGTGTGGTTCCCCGATACCCATGGGTAGGAAAGACCATGGAGGGAGCGACGCCGTGGGAAGGCCTCAGGTCCTGATAACCCGGGGCAGTGATAAAGAGAAGGAAAAGGTGGCTTCAAGGCCATAGCAATAGTACCAGTGTAGGGCAGCCTGACTCGTGAAGTGCTCCTCCCGCCCCAGAGACGCCTGTGGGGCAGATACGACTCAAGAGGAAAGTCACGCCCAGGGCAACCGGGTGCAGAGTACAAAAGGAAGGCAGATACGCTCTCAAAGTAAGTGGCTAGATACTTGGGGGCATGAGTTGGCACCCAAAAAGTCACCCCTAGCGCAGTAGCACTCCCAGGTAGGAGGACTCACACGTAGAAACGTCCCCAGATGGACAGAAACGCCCCCAGATGGGGTCACGGCGTCGTGAGGCCCTCCACGTGTACAACAGCCATGTCAGGATGGAAACACCCTTTAGTCAGGTGCCAGGTAATTAAAAGTCATTCAATACAGTTTCCCTTTCGATCATTCAGGTACTATAATGGCTCCCAAGCGTTTCAACGTCTTAAATGCGCTACGTTTTCTAATTAAACGCTTTAATGAGTGCGTTACGTTTGTGATTAAAAGCGCTTTAAGGGGCTTTAAATGCTTGGGTAGTTTAAATAGCGCAGAGAATGTTGGAAAAAGGGTTGGAACTTTCGGCAAATTTACCAGAGAACTCTCTAGTCGCTTGCTCGTGCTTGAAGGTTACGTACAAGTGACTGGGGAATATTTTTGCCTGAAGGAGACAACACACACACATATACACAGTTCTTTTACCATACGCGGTGCTCAGAGACGTAGGTGGACAGTTTTGGTGTTTCTTGCTGGCTGACTTGAGCGTCGGAATGCACACGGCCGCTAGGGCGCCTTTTTGTCCTCTTTTTTTCAGGAATTCACAGGCAACGAGGGGAAGGAGTCCCTAGCTGACGGTTGAGGCCGCGCACGAAGACGTCCCGGTCAACCGGACGGAACAACTGTCAAGAAAATTCAGCAAATTTCTAAAGAGAAACCGCAACAAAGACAACAACAAGGATAGGTATGGAAATAAGAAACCCAATGAATTTAATTCAAATAACTACACTTGTTTTGGTTGTGGTGAGCAAGGTCACATAAAGGCAGATTGTCCCAACAAGAGAAAAGAGAAAAAGACAAGCTACAAGGAGAAGAAAGGCAAGACAAAAAGAGCCTACATAGCTTGGGATGAAAATGAGGTGTCATCATCAAGTTCTTCATCAAGTGAAGATGAAAAAGCCAACATATGCTTAGTAGCTGAGGATGATGATGATTCTTGCAGTTCAAGTGAGGTAAGTTCATGTGCTTTCTTAAATGAACAAAACTATAGTGAATTACTTGAAGCTTTTCAAGAAACACATGATGAAGCTAATAGATTGGTTCTTTCTTACAACCGATTGAAAGATCTTAACAGTGGGCTTGAAAAGAAAGTTAAATCACTTGAAGAGGATCTGAGAAAAGCAAAAAGTGATTTTGAAAAACTGGAAAATCATTTTAAAAAAGCCTCTTGCAAGTGTGATACTCTCATTTGCACAAATTGTGAAAATCTTGAGAAAAAGGTTCACTATCTTGTTGAAACTATGGACAAGCTTTCAAAAGGGAAATCAAACTTTGAGAATGTCTTGGCATCTCAAAGCTGGGTTTTTGGAAAGGATGGTTTAGGCTTCAATCTACAGAACAAGCAAGATAGGTTTTCATAATGTTTTCTAAGAAAATCAGAAAAACAACTGATTGTTAAGACGAAACAACCGGTTGTTACATGCTTTTACTGCATGAAGAAAGGCCACTCTGTTAGATTCTGTAAAATTAGAAAATATTGTGTTCCTAAAGGTCTTATGAAATGGATTCCTAAGGGATGTGATGTTTCTAACAGCAAAGAAAAGCCAAAAGGACCCAAATTTGTAAGGGGACCAAATCTTGCAACTTGAATTTGTTTATGCAGGAAAAATGAAAAGAAAAAGAAGAACTAAGCCATCTGATCAAGCTATTGAAGAAAAAAGGCAGTCATTGAAGTTGTATCAATGCTATGAAAAAGGTCAAAACAGTGAAAAGAAGTTTTCTTGATCAACAAGCAATTGGCTCATTGAAGAAACAACACAAGGATAAGACGTTCCTTTATTTGTTCTCAATTTCTGTTTCAAAGTTCTTTCTTATGATTAATTTTCTTTTAATCAATGTCATGTGCTTTAATCTATTTCTGTTTATGGTCAAAAATTTCAAAATCAAGTTTTTAACTGTTGCAGAAAAACAACCGATTGTTTCTTCGATACAACCGATTGTTTTGAGTCTGACAGCATGGTGAAGAAATTGATTTAATTGCTTTTTGAAATTCTATCCGTTGCAGATCAATTTCAAAGGGAGAATCTTGGTCAAAGGATCTGTGTTGAAAACTGATCATGATCAGAAAGAAGTTACAACAGTCATAAAGGAATATATTCCAAAATCTTGGAAATTCAAGAGACTTAATGACTAGTCAAAGATCACATGTGAAGACCATGTGATTTTCAGCTTTTTCTGACATTTTCTGTGCAGAACAGAGTCAAGTCCTCTCTCTGAAAATCAGGTACCCATTGAATGAAATTAAATTCAAATTGATTCTCTTACTGCTATAAAATCAGGTGCAGATTTCTTCCAACAAGAACAACCAATTGCAACATCTCTTGCAATATCTCTTGCACCACTTATTGCAAAAATTCTGTGAAGTGAGTTTTCGTCTCTGCTGTCATGGAATCAACCCCTCCCACCTCTAAAAGAGTCAAAACCAGAGCTGTAAGGTCTGGAGGAAGGCTTGAAAGCTAGTTTTCTGATGACACTGATCTCATTGAGAAGTATAGGTATGAAACAAGTGTCAAGAAGATAAACAACCCCAAGGTTGTGTGCTTTTATTTGCTGAAAAGTCAAAAGCTTGACAAAGTGAGGAGGCTTCTCAAGGACCACTCACTCAGAAAATTTCTAGAGCTTAAAAAAGGAAACATTTATCCAGATTTGGTGAGGGTATTCTACACCAACTTGAAGTTTGAGGGAAACAATCTAGTCTCTCATGTGAAAGGTGTGGAAATGGAGATAACTCATGAGGTTTGGGCAGTTGTTGCTGGGCTTAAGTTCTCTGGTCTGAGAATCAACAAGGGAAACCTTGGTGTGGTGGAAGATTTCAACAAAATCCAGTTCTACAAAACTTGCTTGAAGAACAATCAATCTCAATCTTTATCAAAGTAAAATGTTTTTCAAACTAAGTTCAAAGAACCGGTTGTTTATACTTAGGTGTTTTGAGAAAGTTTGAAAACTGTTTTTGAATTGTGAAATCTGTTAAGTAACAAAACAACCGATTGATTCGAGGAAACAATCGATTGTTTGTTTTGAAACCATAACAGAAAAATTGTTTCTTTGACTGAACTTTAAATGCTTTAACTGAATACGCTCCAGTCATTAAATGCTTTGACCAATCTATTTTAAATGCAATTAAGAGTTTGTTAAGATTTGATAACAAACTATATCCTTGAATATATTCTGAAAAACTGTTTTTAAGGATTAAGAATCTTGAGACAAAGTTTTTTAACTAAGAGTTTTTCAAAGAGTTCTGAGATTGCTTAAGAGTTGAGAGATTGATCAAGGTGCTGGAATAGGATTCTACTTGTATTGATTTCAGATATTCATCTGTAACAAGTGTAATCTTTGTAAACTGCTGAACAATTCGTTTGTGTGTTTTGCTGAGATTGGTTGTGTTCTTGAGGTGTTCAAGATCAACAATCTTAGTGTTGGCCAAGGAGAGTGTGTTTCTTGAGGTTTTCAAGGTCATTCTCTTGGTTGTTGTGTAAGTGATCAAGGTGTGGTTGCTTAGTGCATATCCTCAGGGTTTCTGAGAAGACTGGATGTAGCTCTGGTTTGGAGTGAACCAGTATAAACAACTGTGTAAAATCTCTCTATCCCTAACTCTTTAATTTCAGTTTGTTTGTTGTTTGCTGGTATAAACAACCGATTGTTTTGAAGAAACAACCGATTGTTTTTTTCTAGTATTACAGTTTTTGCTTGCTGTTTTGGCTAACTGAATTGCTGAATCAATTGGTTTCTGAAATAAATTCATTCTAGCTTTGAAAAGTTTGCGAAAACCCCTTTAAACAATTCACCCCCCCTCTAGTTTAAAGCCATCTTTTCTAACAACATCTTCCTTACTCTTGACCTTTATTGTCTTCAAAGTACTGATGATACGTGCGCAAACCTTTAAACGAGCCTAGCCTTTGTCGTTCGGGGATAAGGAAACTCCTCTTGTTGTTTTTTATCTTCTTTATTCATGGTGAGGGGAAGGTCTCCTTGCTGAAATCTCCTCTACCCTCTTTGGGTCATCGGTCATGCCTTGTTAGTAACACTGGCGGACAACACTGTCCTCGACCTTGCATCGTGAGGGCAATAGAGACCCTGACCTTTGAACCATGTTGTTCAACCTTGGCGTTCCCACGCAAGAGGGAGACTCACTGAGGAACCACACTATTCCCATCCTTGTTGTTTCTAACCCAAATGAATGGTTCGCACCTGACCTCGTCCTCGCCCATGGGGCAAGGGAGGTTTTTACTGGCCGCAACCTTGTTGTACGAAGTCAAGGGACGGGTTTGAACAAGTGACCGCAACCTTGCTGTAAAAAGCCAAGGGACAGGTCTCTAACTGTCGAACCATACTATCCTCAGTCTTGGTGAACTTACGTAAGAGGGAGGTTCACTGAGGAACCATACTATTCTCGTTCTTGGCGTATCACCTCAAGGGAGGGGTTCATTAACTTGTCGAACCGTACTGTTCTCAGCCTTGGTCAACTTACGCAAGAGGGAGGTTCACTGAGGAACCATACTATTCCCGACCTTAGCGTATCACTTCAAGGGAGAGGTTCATTAACTTGTCGAACCATACTATTCTCAGCCTTGGTGAACTTACGCAAGAGGGAGGTTCACTGAGGAACAATACTATTCCCGACCTTGGTGTATCACTTTAAGGGAGAGGTTCATTCACTGCACTACACAACACATTCTTTAACTGAATAACTGATATTTTATTGGGTGACCTCGTTAAAAAATCCTTGTAAGGGAAAAAGAGTGTCCCCTAATGCTGTGTACAATGCGAACAACTTAACTGAAATAAAACTTAAGGTTGGTCGCGTTCCAAGTACGAGGGATCGCGCCACCTTCTAACGTCTCGAGCCTGTATGCTCCATTCCCAAGGGCCTATCACCCTGAAAGAACCAGTCCACTTGGGAGACAACTTGTTTTCTAGCTGGTACGGGTGGGCCTTTCGCATCACAAGGTCGGCGACCTGGAACTGCCGAGGTCTGAACTTGGAGCTGTATTTGTACTCCACCTTACTCTTCAAGGCTTCAGCCTTAATTCGTGCTTCCTCCCTTACTTCGTCCAGTAGGTCCAGGTTCACCTTTCTCTTTTCATTGGATTCTTCAACCACGAAGTTCTGGAAATGTGGCGAGTTCTCTTGGATCTCCACTGGAATCATCGCGTCCGAACCGTGCACAAAGCTGAACGATGTTTCTTTGGTTGTGGACTAGGGAGTAGTGTGGTAAGCCAACACAATTCTAGGAACTTCTTCTGCCTAGGTCTCTTTGGCTTTATCTAGCCTTCTCTTCAGACCTCTGAGCAGAACTCGGTTGGCAGACTCGACGTGCCCGTTCGTCTGGGGGTGTTTGACAGATGCGAGCACCTGCTTTACCCCCAACTCTGTACATAACTTACCCAATTATTGGCTTGCAAAATGGGTACCATTACCTAACACCAACCGTTTTGGGATTCTGAAACTGCACACTATGTTTTTCCACACAAAGTGTTGGATCTTGTGGGCTGTGATCTGCGCTACTGGCTCAGGCTCTATCCACTTTGTGAAATATTCTATGGCAACCACAAGGTACTTCATCTTCCGTACTGCCAAAGGAAAAGGGGCCAGAATGTCGATCCCCCAAGTATTAAATGGCCATGGGCTATAGATCGACCTCAGCTCTTCTGGAGGCGCCTTGTGCCAGTTAGCATGTTGTTGGCACTGTTTGCACTGCTGTGCATACCTCGTGCAATCTTCCCTCATGGTTGGCCAGTAATAGCCTGCATGAATGGCCTTTGACAAGAGAGATCAGCCACCGATGTGGCTACCACATATCCCCTAATGTAGTTCTGCCATGATACGCGTGCATTGCTCTCCACTTAGACATACCAGGATGGGGTGAGTGAACCCATGCCTGAATAACTTCCCATCGATCAAGGTGTACTTGCTCTAATTTTTCTTAATTTTTTCGGCCTCTATGGGCTCTATTGGGAGTATCTCATCAGCCAAATAGCGTTAGTAGGGTGTCATCCAGGTTTCTCTTGTTTCGACTTGGTAAACCTGCGCCGACCTTCCCCCAACAACTGGATACACGCTTATTCTGGGCATTTTAAGCGTTTCTTGCGTTAACGACTGATGACTCCTCGCCACCCCTTCCGAAGTGTTGATCTGCTAAACTTCTGCCATGTTATTTGTGGTAGTTCGAGGTGTTTTCAGGGTCTTCTGGATGACAGTCCTCATTCTGCCCCCCGTGCCCAAACTGGCGAGCTTTGCAAACAAGTCTACTTGGGCATTTTGTTCTCTGGGCACGTGGACTAACTCGAACGCCTCAAATGTCTCCTTCAGAACTTGGTCGTACTCTAGATATGCAGCCATCTGGGAGTCTTTAGCTTGGTATTGCCCGTGACCTGTCCTGTGACTAACAAGGAGTCACTGTTCGCCAACAAACCCTTCGCTCCCATCTCTTTTGCTAGCAGCATTCCAGCAATCAGGGCCTTATACTCTGCTAGGTTGTTACTGGCCTTGAAAGCGAACCGCAGGGCCTGCTCGATTAGCAACCCATTTGGCCCTTCCAAGATGAGACCAACCCTGCTACCTTGCTAGTTGGAGGAACAATCTACAGAGAGTACCCATCTAAAACCTGTTCCTTCGTGGTGCGTGGCTGCCGAGGAGAGCTCTACGACAAAGTCAGCATAAACCTAGCCTTTGATGGGGCCTCTAGGCTCATATTGTACATCAAACTCTGATAGTTCTACCCCCCACCGCACCATCCTACCTGCCACATATGGCTTCTGTAAGACCTTGCGAATTCGAAGGTCTGTCATTACTATTACAGTAAAGCTCTGGAAGTAGTGACGAAGTCTTCGCGCTGAAAACACTACTGCCAGAGCCGCTTTCTCTATGGTCTGGTATCTCACCTCTGGCCCCTGGAACACTTTGCTAACAATGTAGATCAACTTCTACACCTGTCCTGCTCTTGTAGCAGAACCGAACTGATCGCCTTTTCTATAACTATGACGTATAGGCGGATTGAGAGTACCTAGTTCTAGCTTTCCAACACTGGTGGTCTGGCCAGCTATTCCTTCAGCTTCACAAACGCCTCTTCGCATTCTTTGGTCCACACGAACCTACTGTTTCTCTTCAGGCACTGGAAATAAGGATGCCCCTTATCTCCTCCTGCCGATACGAATCTAAACAGAGCGACCATGCGCCCTGTCAACTGCTGCACCTCCTCATGGCTATTATCGCAATGCACTTCTCAAGATTCGCCTTTATCCCACCCTCAGTGAGTAGGAACTCCAAGAACTTGGCTGCTTCTACCCGAACACGCACTTCTCTGGGTTCAACTTCAACCTGTATTTTGCTATCGTGGTGAATAGCTCCTCCAAGTCTGCTACGTGCTGCTCCCTCTGCTGGGAGGTGACCACGATGTCGTCTACATACGCTTGGACATTCCACCCTAACATGGGCGCTAATACTCTGTCCATCACCATCTGGTAGGTGGTACCTGCGTTCTTTAGCCTAGAGGGCATCACCTTATAACAATAATAAGACAACTCTGTTATGAACGCTATCTTGCACTCGTCCCTGGGGTGCATCATGATCTGGTTGTAATCGGAAAAGGCATCCAAGAAGCTTAGTAGTATGCATTCGGATGCACTATCCACCAAAGCATCAATACTGGGTAGCGAGTAGGAGTCCTTCGAACAGGCCTTATTAAGGTCTGTGAAGTCAATGCCCATCCTCCATTTTCCGTTGGCCTTCTTCACTAGCACCACATTGGCCAGCCATTCAGGGTACTGGATCTCCCTAATGTGGCCAGCCTTCAGCAGTTTTTCCGTCTCTTCTCTGACGACCTGACGTCTCTCCTTATTGAACTTTCGTCTTCTCTGGCGAACATGTCGGACCAGAGGGTCCATGGTGAGACGATGACACAGGAAGTTAGGTTTTATGCTTGGCATGTCAGAAGCAGACCACGCAAATGTGTCAAGGTGTCGTGCTATGACCTTGGCAATCTGATCTTGCAACCCTTGGCCTAAGGATTTGCCAAGCTTGAACATCTTCCCACCGATCTCTCGCTCTAGCACATCTTCGACAGGTTCAGGTCATCTCTACTAGGCAATCTCTGCACGGGTGACCCCTTCTTCCCTTGGAGGCTGAGTGGTAACAGGGAACACCCCTCTCTTCGTCTTGAGGCTATTTTCGTAACACTTCTTAGCCTCTTTCTGATCAGACTTGGTGGTGATCATGGTACCCTCAAGGGAAGGCAACTTCATCTTCATATGCCTCGTAGAGGCAATCGCTCCTATCCTGTTTAAAGCAGGTCTTCCTAATAGTATATTGTAGGCTGATGGGGCGTTAACAACAAAATACCTGATGTTGGCAGTGCGTGAAGTTGTGCCATCCGTGAAATTCGTCCTCAACTCTATATGCCCACGCACCTCCACCTAGTCTCCAGCGAAACCGTACAAGCACCCAATATAGGGCCTCAACTGATCTGGAGATAACTGCAACTTGTTGAAGGTCGACCAGAACATAACGTCGGTCGAACTTCCTTGGTCTACGAGGACGCGATGCACTCTTCTCCCTGCTGTAACTAACGAAATTACCACCGGAACATTCTCATGGGGTATGACATCCTGGCGATCGGCCTTGGTGAAGAGGTCGACATCGGGAGTCTGATTTACCTCCTGTACTTCTACCGCCATCACCTCTCACACGTACTTCTTTCGCTGGGAGGTAGTGCATCCTCCTCCCGAGATGGTGTAGATCTCACCATGAATGGGCACCTCGTGCCCCTGATCTACGCCCCCGACCAGCAACGCTTGATCGTCCTGCGGCTCTTGAAGGTAGTCCTTCAAGAAACTGCTATTCACTAGCTCGTCCAGTTGGTGTGCCAAGGCCAAGCAATTGTGTATATAGTGGCCATGTGCTTGTTGAAACTCGCACCAAGCGTTCTTTTTGGGCCCCATTTTCCTGTGGGTCTTCGCCTGTACCTTCAACCTTGCCGCTATGTTTGGAATAGCGATCAGCTCCTTGAGCTCTACACGAAAATTATGTTTCGGGGTCGGGTCCCTTCGCGTGCGCGTCCCCGCCTAGGACTGTTCATAAGGTTTTCCCGCACCCTTCTTCCCTGTGGTCGCCTCGTGTACCCTCATGGGCTAGGGTTGACCTGGTGCTCGAGGTCGAACAGGACCGATGAGACCACGTTTCTCTGTGACTCGTTCGTTCGCAGTGATGTGAGCCAAAGCCCAACGCCTGATCTCAGTGAACGTCTTCGGGTGAACCTTAGCAGCGATTCACTGAAAGGTCCTGGCAACATTCCTTTGACGAAGGTGTGCACCGTCATGGCCTGATCTGTAGGTTTCAACCTTACCACCGGGACCCCAAACCTATTCAAGTACTCCTTTAAGGACTCCCCTAGTACTGTTTAATGTCAAAGACATCATAAGGGAGTCGAGTGGGGGCCCTGTTAACAAGGTACTATTCCCTGAATAGCGTCACGATTTGGTCGAAGGTAGTGATGTGTCCATCATGGAGGCTGACGAACCACTCCAACGCTGCACCTGCCAATGTGCTAATAAGCAACTTGCAGTACACAGCATCAGACCCTCTCGTGAGACGTGGTTGGCAACGCTGTATCCATGATCGCTTGAGAGAAGGGCATGGGACGTGCCCTAAGTGGTACAGGTGGGGCACGCTCGTCCACCGCGCGTTCTCCCGCTTGTTGCAAATCTCTGCGCAGTTCTTCGTTGGTTCTGCGGAGTTGTTCGTTGTCCGCTTGTGATGCGGCTATTTCAACTCTAGTCGCGCCAATTGCTCTTGGAGGGCGCACATGGTCTCCATGAGTTGTTGCGTGGTGACATTGTCCCCTCTAGGAGGCACAACACCTGAAGCCACAACATATCCTTGCCTCGTACTCCTCATATCGCTGGTAAAAAACTCATATCCTAGTTTTAACATGCCACACGGTGGGCGCCAAATGTTCCCGCCGGTTGACGTGCTCCACCGGTTGACTCGAACAACAATCATTGTCCCTTCTTTCTCTGCTTGAGAATCGTTCTTCCTTGATCAAAAAATCTCTCACCTGCAAAGACAATGGGGCGCCTTGACGGTCGTTTGCACTCTGATGCTCAAGTCAGTAGTGTTGAAACAAGTATGATCAAAGCTTTGAAGAATACAAATCCTAGCGTTTGATGGAAGGATGGAGTTGCTTGAAGTTGCTGATGTGTTTTAGAATAGGATTTGGGGTAGTTTATCTTTGTAATACACTCTTTGTTGAATCTAAAGCTTATGTGTTTTCAAATCTTTTAAGTTTAAAGTGTTTTTCAAACTAAGTGAAAAACAACCTATTGTTTTGTCGAAACAACCGATTGTTTTATACTTAGGTAGTTTTGATAAAGTTTGAAAACTTTTTTGGATGGTTGACTTGCTATCAAACCAAAACAACCGATTGATTCGCTCTTTCAATCGATTGTTTGTTTGAAATCCTAACAAAAACAGTTTTGTTAGTTAAGTAAGCTTTCAATGATTTTATAACTGAATACACTCTTGCTTTAAATGCTTTGACCAAGATTTGAAAACTATAAATAGTTTTTTAATGTTTTATAACAAACAACAAGAAAGAAAAACAGATTTGAGTTTGTCAAAGAGCTTTTCAAAGATTTGAGTTTTCACTTTGAGCATTGATTATTCAAGAGAGAAGTGGAATATGATTACTCTGTATTGATTTCAGTTCATTTTGTAACAAGTGTAATTCGTTCTAAGAACTTTGTACATTCTGGTGTTGTAAAGCCAAGAAGGGTTGTGTGCTCTTGAGGTTGTCAAGATCAACATTCTTGGTATGTGTGTTAAGCCAAAGGAAGTGTGTTTCTTGAGGGGATCAAGGTCACTTCTTTGGTGGTGTGTGTATGTAATCTGGTTTTGATTACTTAGTGGATTCCCCAGTGGTTTTTGGGAAACTGGATGTAGCTCTTGGTTTAAGAGGGAACCAGTATAAACTGTTTGTGCATCTCTTTCTTCCTTAAACTCTTTAAATTCAGTTGTTGTTACTTTTACTGGTATAAACAACCGATTGTTTCTGCCAAACAACCGATTGTTTTTCTGATGCTTTACTGTTTTGAGCTTTGTTTCTTGCCTAACTGAATTCCTAATCTGGTTTCTTCCAAAGAATTTCATTCTAGATTAAAAAGTTTGCGAAAACCTTCTTTAAACAATTCACCCCCTCTCTAGTTTAAAGCCATACATTCTAACAAGTAGAAGGGCAAAGAAACACCAAGTGTATAAAGTAGTTTCAGTCTTCAAAACTGTGTACCTTGCTAAGGTTCTTAGCACCCTTTATATAGGTTGAAACTAGGGTTTACCTTTGTGTTGTTACCCTTGTCTAGGGTTCTTTGGGGAACGTTTTTGCGTCGCTATTTACATAATCCTAGCGTATCTGGCACATAGAACTTCCCTTAACTAGAGTGCAACGACTAACAGAGTGGTCGCCTGGGTACCAACTTGTGCACCAAGTCTCTGGGGCCATCTTTCATGCGGGTGCTCTAAGTATTCATGTGCCATGCATGCAGCTTCCTTTCAAAATCCTAACCCTAATGGGCCTTAGCGCTTTCAGGAGTTATTCACTTGTGTCGCGCCTTAATGTGCTATACACATCACTTGCATGGATCCCTCGTGACTTAGGCTTTCCTCGTATCTGATGCTTTTATCTGATAACTTAGTATAATTCTAAAGCCCACTTTTTGTGGCCCAATACAACATCCAGATCGTCGATGTCTGATCTCTCCCTCTGTTGGCGAGGTCCGATGTCGATCTCCAACATCGGGGTCTGTTGTACTGATGTCCGAAGACTAACCATCACCCTGATAGGCGTACCTGGGACCCACCTTTACCATCAGGCATCGATGTGCGATGTCTGAGGTCATTCACTGGAGTTGATGACCGAGGACTGGTCGGGACACCACTTACTAAGGATTTTCGAAGGTGATTGAAATTGAAACTTTTTCGTGAAGGAGTTTTGGAGTAGGGTGCAGCAGCTTTGGCAATTGCAAATGGCAGATGTCTCTTTCTCTTTTACTCTTTTTTCAAATGAGTTTAGAGAAAAGGATTTAAGGAGAGTATTTCAACGTTGGGGAAGGGTTTTAGACGTCTTTATATTTAGAAAGCTAAATGCTAGAAAAAAAAAACAATTAGGGTTTGTCAGATTTCATGGCATAAGGGATGAGTATGCTTTGGAAAAACAACTTGATTCTATTTGGATTGGTACATGGAAGCTATAGGCAAACACCAAAATACAAAAGGCTAGAGAAGTCAATGCACACCTTGCAGAAATTGGTTCATTCTCGAAAAATCTGGAGCCAGAAGACTCAACAATGCTCTTATGCTTAAGACGTCAGGGGTGGAAAAGCGGGATTCGATCAGAAGGGAGACGATGACATTGTGCCACATTTTAGAGTCAATGCGAAGACGTCTTTTTTGGCTGGAGAGATGTTTTAATGGGAAACTGTTGAAGGCAGTGAATGTGGGTATTAAGGAGAGTTTTATTCTAGGAGGATTTAATTTAGTAAGGGTGAGGTTCTTAGGGGGAATGTACGCGCTTCTGTCATGCGAAGAAGAGGGACAAATCAAAAGGATAATCATAGACAACAAAGAATGGTTCGAAGGTATTTTTGAGTCTATCGTTCCCTGGGATGACTCTTTTGCGGTATCTGAGAAGATAGCCTCGTTCAGATGTAGGGGTATCCTGCTGACTCTTTGGAGTAACCAATGTTCCAAACGTATAGGGGCTCTTATAGGCACGCTTGTAGAGGTTGATGAAGGAACAATTTCTAAGGAGGTATTAGAGTATGCGAGGTTGCGCATCAGAATTCCTTTGGGTGAGGAGGTAAAACTGGAAAAATCAATGAGGTTAAATGATAGGAAAAAAGTGTCAGATATTATTTTAGGAAAAAAAATTCCCTGCGCCTTCATTTGGAAATTTGCTTCACGAGTGGGATGTGGTTTCGAAGGATGAATCTGAAGCCCAGCTTGATGCTAGCGTTGGTGAAGATTTTTAAGATTTTGATTGCTACGATCACGGTGGTAGGCTCAGAGAGAGGAGAGGTGAGGAGATGATTGTCTAGTTCCTGGCAGAAGAGGAAGAGTTTTCAAAAGGAGGTGCATTCATTAATGGAGAAATTATTCATGTTGGGAAGAGTCAAAATGTCACTTTGGAACCAAGGAAAGAGGGGATTACTGAATTGGAGAACGTGGAGACATTAAATTCAAATATTTCTGTTCCCACTGCTTGACTCGAACACCTTCGTGCGTCTCTACGAGCTGCGCTTCAAGAACTCCTTTGCTTATGTTCTAACGTTCTCCTATCTTCGCAGTGAACACCTGAAACAGAGAGACAAATGGCACCCTCGCGGCCATTTACACTTCGACGGTCAAGTCAGCTATTGGACAGGAAACACCAAACACTTCTCGTCGCAGAACACCGTAAGGTCAATGTTCAGAGAAATGCGTAACTGAATCGTAACCGAAAATGCTCACTTATGCTCCAATGTCTTAGAATGTGTAAAACGTACCTTATTTTGTTTATCGTAAAACCTTATATACCTTCCCGGTGTTCCTGTCCACGTGTCAGCCTGAGACTTGCGCATTCTGTGGGCGCTCCTTAGCAACACCGTTCCCAGTCTTAGGGCCTTCTTAGTGTGTCATATTTCCCTGTCGAAGTGCAACTCGCGCGGGGTGATTGCATGGGTGCCAACTCATGCGCCCATTCTCTGAGTCACTCGTCCTGGGAGTTCCCTGCCTTCCTCACGTGCCATGCATGCAGATCACCTTCTGGGATGTGACTCCCTCATGGGTCGTCTCTGTCCCAGTGGTTTTCCAGCGGTGGTGCGTATTGTCGCGTCCTTACACATCATGCACAGATCCTTCGTGAGTTGGGTCTCTCCCTTCTGGTGCTGGGGGTGTGGCTTGAAAACCACCTTTCTTTATCTATTACTACTGTCTGGGATGCCGAGGCCCGAGGCCTCCACACCCCTACCGTGTCGCCTCCTATTGTGCCGCCTCCTCCACGGTTATCCCTACCCGTGGGTATCAGGAGGGGACACCTCCCTGGCCTGCCAAACTTCCCGAGCGCCTTTATTATGCTAAGCCTGGGCGACGCCCGAGGCCGTGGACCTTAAAGACACTCCTTCCTGCCCTGCAGTACGTTCTAGTGGATCCCTCTCTCGGAGTCCCACCACGTTGACTTTGGTCAACGCCCGAGGAGCGTACGGTACACAAGCCCCCAGTCTCGAGTTGGCAACTTGTTCAGCGAAGAGACTATGGCCTCACCCTACCGTCCTATGTGGCATTCTGTGACAGGACAGGCACAATGCGCTGAAGTGACGCATTTCTATTCATACTGTAATCAACAGACACGTGGCCCAATCGTGCGGCTAGGACTTAACGTCGCTTGCGCTTCTCGAGTTTACGTTAAGTCTTTCAAAATCGCGTGCTCCAAGCATTGTTCCATCACTTACGCTTTTTCTTACACTCTTCATCTTCTTCCTCGAGCTTTCTCTGATTCCTCTTTGCAAAAACCAAGACTTTCGTTGATAAACTACAAATGTTATAATTTTTATGCATTGATTGCTCTTTACTCTTGATTTCATGCATTGATAGACTGCCTGGGACTGTTTATATTTCTTTTATTTTTGAATCTTCCTCTGCATCTTCTTTGCTCCCTGTTTCTTGGTTTTTCGCTAGAATAGTGTTTTTCTGAACTTCTCATTTCGCACCGTAGTTTTTCCCCTTGTTGAACCTTTGTTTCTTCCTTTCTTTGTTTTTCTTAGCTTCCCTTCACCTAGCATCAGCTACAAACCCCTGTACCCCTGCGCTTCTGATGAACTCCTCGCCGAGACCTCCTCCTTAATCTCCATTGCTGCCTGGAGGGCTCACCTAGATAGTGAGTCTGAGTTTAAAGGAAGAGCGTTACGGAGAGAGCATGATGCCTACATCTCTGTTCGCCCTTGCACAGCGGGCGAACCTGTTTGTGTCGTTAATCGTTCCAACAACGGGGAGCCCTTATTCTTTTTCTACCAAACCGTATTCAAACGCATCAGGCAACGTCTCCCCTTCACCAGTTTCGAGAGGGAGCTTCTCACTTAAATCAACGTGGCCCCGACCCAGCTGCATCCTAACAGCCGGGCCTTCATCAGGGCTTTCACCATACTCTGCAACTATTTCGGCCACGCCCCTTCAGTAGATGTCTTTCTACATTTCTTCGAGGCCAAGAACCCAGTGAATAACCTCTGGGTTAGCTTTAGTGAGATAACTGGAAGAGTCATCCTCTCCCTATTCCAGCAATCCTATAAAGGATTTAAAGGAAAGTTCTTTAGGATATGCTGTTCTGAAGCAAACCGCACATCCCTGGATGGCTTTCCTTTGTACTGGGTAGGGGGACTCAAACTCAAGAAGGCCAAGACATTGGATGAGCTATCTTCAGTTGATCGCGAGGTGTGCCAGGTCTTAGCCAGCCTGGGAGTTGTCTTCAACACTGCTGAACTCATCAAGAAAGAGTATAGCCCAACTGGGCTCGCTGGATATATTGGCATGGGAATCCCTTCCCCACCTTCTTCAAGCACTGCTTTATTTATACCTCTTCTGTTTACTTGTCAACTCATACTTCTGCTAACTCCTTTAATTTTTATGGCTTGCCTAACCTTGAATGCTCTGTCTTTGGTGTAGGCATGGTGCTGAATGCTGAGAAACAAGCAAGACTAGCTAGAGTCTTGTCTGTTCGTGACAATGCCACCACCGACAAGGCAGGCACTTCCACACACCCAGCCTCTTCTACTTCTCCTACCGTTCCTCTCGCTTCTTCTGCCCAGGCCACCCCAACACCCGCTTCACCACAAACAACACCAAAACTTGCTTCTCCACACCTTGTACCTGACCCCATTCTACCACATACATCACCAGCCCCAATTGCGGCTATCCCTCTGGCCACGCTTAGGGCTTTTCCTCCACCAGCCCCCCTAGAGAAAAACAAGGGGGTGGTACTCATTCCTTTTGATGAGGATAAGGATTCTGTAGATGGGCCTGTCTTCAAGAGAAGGAGAACCACTGCACTAGCCACCTCTCATTCCTCATCTGACACGCGTCCTGCCTCTCTTAGGGAAAACCCTCCCAGCGCCTCCTCACCTCCACGATATCTTGCTCTTGAGGAGGGAGCTGAGACTGTTCCAGAGCCCACTCTTGCACCTGCTCCTGAGCTTCCCCGGGTCATACAGCGCATCCTGAGGGGCAATCAGCAAGAGGCCCTGGGGAACATAGCTGATAAGATGCTGCCTGAGAGCATGACCCTCAGTCTTGGTGGGTTGCTCGCTCGCGCCAACTCTTCTTCCCACCAGGCTGAGGTGAGGGCTAAGGAGCAGCAGACCCTCGCTGATGAACTGGCTTTGGGGAAGGAACAAATGCCTAAACAAGCTCAACGCTTCTTTATCCAGGAGGTTGCCTTAACCGAGGAAATGGTCGTCCTTCGAAAGGAAGAGCTAGAGGCTAACAACAGGCTTCACGATGAAGGTCAGCAGTACACTTCACTTCTGGCCAAAGTGGTGCCTCTTTGAGCTGAGATAGCTGAACTGAAAGATGCTGCTGCGGCCAACAAAACCAAAATGACCAACCTTGAGGAGTGCTCTGTCACCGGGAGGTGCACCTGGGTAAGGTCGAAGCTGAGCTCGCGGAAAAACTAAAGCCTTGGCGAAAGCCAAAGAAGAGATGGCTGCACAAGCTGAGGCCCTTGCAAATATGAGGGTCGAGCTAGCTAAGCAGACCAAAAACTTTGAGGAGACCAAGCAAGAGCTTTCAGAGAAGGCTGAAGCCCTTGTCAAAGTTGAGGAAGAAAGGCCTGCCCAAGCTGAAAACTTCAAGAGGGCCGAGATTGAACTCCTTGGCGATGCTGTGGATGCCTACACCGCTGTGTTTGAAGATGCTCTGTCTCAGGTTGTTTGCAAACACCCTGAGATGGACACTTCGCCCTTTGCAACGGCAACCACGTTGTTGAAGGACAAATCGTGCCAAGGAGCCTTCCTCACAATGTTGTTTAACTTTCATGCATCAAAGCTATAGTCTGAAAAACTCTTTAAACTGTGAATGTATTTTGCACCTTAAATTTAACCTGCTTTGCTTATTCCTGCTTGCGTGTTTGCTTACCTCCTCTACTAACAACGCTTCTGCTACTAACTTCATTTGTTATTCTGGGTAACTTGCCATCCTTTAACTTTGTTGTCAAAACAATCTGTAATGTGACAAGTGTGCGCGGACACTCAATTGTCCTTAACTTTCTCTCTTACTCAAGCATGGGAGTTCCTTCTCTTGGCACTTACTTCGTACTTCGCGGACTCGAGGCGTCCAGCCTTAAGAGCATTACTGGCCTCACCATCGCTCAAAGGTGAAGGAGGACTTACCTTGGCCGAAGCCTACTGTTTATGCTTGGTGCCCACACTTGAGGAGGTGCCCCTACTGTTTAATTTGAATTATGAACTGATTTGATCCTTTGGTGCATTTTTCCTTTTAGCTTGAGTTCATATTTGTATGCTAGATCCATACAAATTCCTATAACATCCATTCCATTGTGTTTCTGAAGTATCTCATTCTGTTTTTTTTAATTCCAAATTTAGAATCCTCTGTTTTAACAAATTATGTTCTGGCTGTTTTGTTTTATGAAAATTAAATACATTAAAATAAAATTATGAGATTCTGGATTTCAGTGGTTTGAGGTGTTAAAAAAAGAAGAAAAAAAGAATCAGTTGAAAAGGCAAAATAGAAAAAAAAAGATAAATCACACAAAAAAAGTGTGCATTCTGGCGCTAAAAACTGGCGGTAATTGGACATTGATTTTGAAAAATTTATCACAATTAATTGGTACATGTTTTTGGTGTGATTCTAGTGCCAAAAGTTTGCTAAGAGACTGAATTGTTTGTGTTTAAATTTTCAGAAGCAAATTCAAAATAGCCAGCTCAGCATAAATATTTGAAGTCACACTTTCTGAACCTTAATTTTCCAGTAGTGCTGTTTTGGTTTTTCAAATTAATTCTAGTGCCATTTTTAGGTTCCTTTTGTGTGCCATCCTTTATTGAGTGCCTATTTTTATTTTCTTGTCCAATTTCATTCTGAATTCTTTCTAGTTGTGTCATATCATTAAATCAAATTGCAGTGGTGCTGTTTTTAAAATTTATTTGTTTCTTGCTTTCTTTTCTTGACCTCTATATTTTTTGTGGATAAATTTCAATTGGTGCTTGTTGAGTGGAAATTGACTTGAGGAGAGTCTAGCTCTACTTAGTAGGTACTGTTTTGGAGAATTTAATTGCTTAAATCATAAGAGGATCAAGGCAAGGGGCAACAACAAATACAAATACCAAAAATACACCATACACTTTGAAGGACACAACAAAGAAGAGCAACAACAAATCAAAGGAGTGCATAGCTTAGCAAGCTGAAATTTAAGTATTGCAATTTAATTTCTTTGCATTTCTTAAGTTGTAATTACACTTCACTTTTGATAATTAGTGGATTAATCATAAATTAGACGGTGAGTGTGTCTTCAAAGGCTCAAAGTGTCTAAGAAGCCTCACCTTAGCTTTCTGCGCAGAAAAACGCTCTCTTCTCTTTTCCCCTGTTCGAGTCTTCGAACTTCAATACTCGAAAGGTATGATTTTTATTCCCCGATTGCCTTGCCACTTACGATTTTATTGTTAGCAACATGATTTCTGCATTTTCTGCATTTTCCCGTGCATTCATTTCTACTGTTCACGCTTCGGGTCTCTGTTTTCTGGTTTTCTTCTGATGCTGTCGAGTCGCACCGCTTCCCTCCTCTAAAGTTTCTCCTTTATTTTTCCTTTTAGCTTTCTTATCAAGATGACTAAATGAACGAAGCGAGTTCCCGAACCGGCTTCTCCTTCGGACTCTGCTTCAACCTCGTCATCAACCTCTACTCCTCTGTCTTCGTCAATTCCCCCCCTCCCGCCTCTTTCTACGAGTCTCTATACCGCTGGGCTCCAGCGGACCTCTTAGGGGAGACGTCTACCTTCACTACCCTAAAAAGCATAGCAGCTTATAGAAAGAGACAATCGTGCCATTCGTCGCGCATCTTTGGTAAAGACCATGATAAGTTCGTGTGGATGGTGGCTTGCCGCGAGGGGGAACGGGTGTGTTCCGATGAGGCCTCCGACCCCTAGGCTCCTTTCTGCTTCGTTTACTCAACCCTCTTCCGAAGGCTGGGGTTTCGGTTGCCCTTCACCTCCTTCGAGCGTACCTTGCTCACCGAGTTAAATGTTTCCCCCGCCCAACTTCATCCTAACAGTTGGGCGTTTGTGAGGGCATTTGCAATTTTTTGCTGCAGTCTTGGTCTTACGCCGTCGGTGAATGTCTTCCTCTACTTCTTCGAGGCCAAAGACCCGGGAAAGAAGTTGTCGGCTAGCCTCAATGGCGTGGCTGGGAGAGTACTCTCTACACTCTTTCAGCAGTCGTACAATGGGTTTAAAAAGAATTTTTTTAGAGTTCGCTGCAACCGGAGGGACCCTTCTCTTTTAGATGGGTTCCCCTTGTACTGGACAGAGAGGCCGAACCTACGGAGGGTCCGGCGTCCTGAGGATCTTTCTTCTCTGGTGTGAGGTGTATGTGAGCTTTTGTCCGAGTTCCCCGCCCCTCTGAGCACTTTGGAGCTACTCAAGTGTGTGTATAGCCCCGAGGATCTCGAAAGCTATATTGGTACTCTTTTGCTCCTGTGGTTCTCGTTTTGTTCCGGTCTTGTATGTATCCTGATCTTGTCTGCTTGTTTCATATTAACCTGTTTCTTCTACACAAATATGCGTCTCAGCAAAGATAAGAAGAAGAAATTGGCAGATCTCTTGGCCAAGCAAAGGGCGGTCGCCACTTGTACGAGCCTTTCGATACCCTTGGCTCCTTCGACATCGGTTGCCCTTGCTTCTCAGCCTACTAATCTAGCCCATACCGTCGTTGAACTCAGGGGGGTATTGGCGGTAGAGTCGGACGACGAAGGTGGGCGCGACTGTAGTGCCTTCAGCTTCTGTCTCGGCTGGCGCCCCGACCTTCATAGACCACCTTCATAGTGCCTCCTCCCCCCTTCCAGCTGTTGCCCTGGAGGGTGGGGGAGAGAGTGTCACCAGAAGTCAAGAGACGGACTCTCCCCCGCCCTTCTCTTTGCTGCTCAGACAGGCGTTTAGTCGTTTCCAAAGCTGCGAGGCAGAGGGCCTAGATGACAATCTCCTTTAGGAACTCGTGGCTGAGGTTCTGGGGGACCTCTTGTTTGCCTCCAACCGGGCACTTGCCAGGATGCAAGCTTCCAGGGACCTCGAGGCCAAAATGACGAAGCCTTAGGAGGATTTTACTACCAGGACCAAAGTCTTTGCCAATCGTGAAACTGCTCTGTACCTGGAGCTGGCCAGCCTTCGTCAGACTGAGAAAGACGCCAAAAAGGTCCTTCAAGATAAGAGCTTGGAGGCGGTCGAATTGGAAGCAAAGATCTTACCTCTACGCACCCGCACGATTGAGCTAGATGACACTGTGGCCGAGCTGAAGGGAAAGGTGGCTAATCTGGAGAGTAGGGGCACACAGCGCGAGATCCTCCTAGGGCAGGTTGAGGGCAAATTGTCCGAGAAGACTGAGTCCTTCAGAAGGACGGAGAAGGAGCTTATGAATGATACTGTTGTGGCCTACAGAGAGGGGTTCAAGATGTTGTAGCTCAGTTTGCCTGCGCATATCCTGAAGTAGACCCCTCCCTCTTTGACAAGTCCAAATGCGTTGTGGACGGCCAGATCGTGCCACGAGAATGACTCTCTTTGTAACTCTTTTTTGTTGTCAACCAAACTTCTTTGTCTGCATACTTCATAAGTATTTATTTCTTTATAACTTTTGTTGCCTTGCGTTGTTCTTTGTCTGCATGGAGTTTAATACGTGAAAGGGGGCGTACGCCTTCCTCGTCCTGATGTTGGCTACCCCAAGCGGGCGGTTACTTTCTCAATTTCACCCTTGTTGTATAGAGTCAGGGTATAGCTGAGAATCTGATACTTGCACCATACTTTCTTTTGTCTTGGCGTATTCATGCGAGAGGGGTTTACCTAGGGATGCCAAACTGCCTCTGTTTTCTGCGTAATATCCCAAGGAAGGAGGTTCCTTTAGTTTTTTTCAACCATGTTCTTCTTCGCCTAGGTGAACTTGCACCAGAGAGGCTTATTGGGAAGACCCAACTACCTCTACTTCTCTGGGCATCACTTCGAGGGAAGAGGTTCTTTTATCTCAGCGAACCACACCGCTCTCAAACTGGGTGAACTTTCACAAAAGGGAGGTTCCCTCGGGGAACCATACTACTTCCACTCTTGACTACCACAACGAGGGAGAGGTTCATTTATTTCTACGAACCGTACTATTCTCGGGCTTGGTGAACTTACGTAAGAGGGAGGTCTGATGTGATTCCACTAGCACAATATGAATGATTCTTGACATTCTTAGGAATCATCTTGAGTTGGATATGAGATAGGCACTTTAAGATAGAATTGGATCAATGTTCTATAATCAAGAACTCACCAAAACTAGTACCAAAACCCAAACTCATATGGAAGTTCCATGTATTGTCAAATTGAACCGATTAAATTGGAAGAAAAGGCAAATGCACCGAACAAAATGTGTAAAAACTGAAATGCACCGAACAAATAGCTAGAAAAGGAAGAAGAAACAAAGATGAACAACAGAAATTAACAAGAACCGAAGCAAACTAAAGGAACTAGAATTGCCGAACAGAAAAATGCAAGAACAACAAGGTAAGACATGAACATAAAGAGAAGGAAGGAAGGAGAAGAGAAAGCTCATGAAGATGGAGGAATGGTTGGATGATCACGCCACTTAGAGGATGGTGACTCCAAGATGAGTGTGCAAGCTGCCACTTGAGGTAACCATGGGACTCTCAAGATAACACTAGTGAGGAAGGCACAAAGCTCTCCAATGCTCTCTCAAAAATTGAGTATAGTTTCTCTAATCAAAATTCAAATCTGAAAAATACAAAGGCAGCACCTTAATTTATAGCCTAGAGGTGCTGAAATGCAAAGCTAAATGAATTCAAAATTCCCCCCAAATACAAATGAAAGTGGCGCCAACTATAGTCATGAGGAAGGTGTGACCTTCTCTCTCACTTTGGCACCTCCCTATTACTCCTACACCTATCTACTAACGCACCCCCCCTAAGACTCCTAATCTAAAAGACCTAAAGATGCTTTAACAAAAGAGCTTTCTAATGTTTCCCTCTAAGCACGTTCAAACAAAGAAATTACAAAAAGAGAAAATAAACGTCCATTAGCTCCTAAAGCTTTGAACATGCTCCTAGTAAGCCTTTGAGGTGGGCTTTGACCTCCATGGGCGTCCTCCATTTGAGCCTCAACCTATTCTTGCTCTTGATGATTGGCCTCCATGTCCACTTGAGCTTGATCTCCATCAAGGTCCCCTCGGGGAACCATACTACTTCCACTCTTGACTTTTTCACTACAAGGGAGAGGTTCGTTTTCTTTGCAATGTTCTTTTAACTGAATAACTTTTATTCAGGTGACCTCATTAAAAAACCCTTTTAAGGGAAAAAGAGTGTCCCCATAAACATGTACAAGTGCAAGATTTAACTAAAATAAAACATCAGGTTGGCTACATTCCAAGTACGAGGAATCGCGCCACCTTCTAATGTCTCGAGTCTATATGCTCCATTCCCATGGGCCTCCGTTATTCTGAAAGGACTGGTCCACTTGGGAGATAGCTTGTTTTCTAACTGGTACGGGTGGGCCTTCTTCATCACTAGGTCGGCGACCTGGAACTGCTGAGGTCTTAGCTTCGAGCTGTACTTGTACTCCACCCTCCTTTTGAAGGCTTCAGCTTTAATCTTTGCTTCTTCCCTTACTTCATCCAGTAGGTCCAAGTTCACCTTTCTTTCCTCGTTTGACTCCTCGACCACGAAATTCTGGAAACGGGGTGAGTTCTCCTAGATTTTTACTGGGATCATAGCGTCCGAACCATACACCAAGCTAAACGTGTTTCCTTGGTCGTGGACTAAGGGGTAGTGTGGTAGGCCCACACAATTCTAGGAACTTCTTCTGCCTAGGTCCCTTTGGCTTTGTCCAACCTTCTTTTCAGACCTCTGAGCAGAACTCGGTTGGCCGATTCGACCTGTCCGCTCGTCTGGGTGTGTTCTACTGACGCAAATACTTGCTTTATCCCCAACTCTGTACATAGTTTGCCCAATTGCTGGCTCGCGAACTGGATACCATTATCAAATACTAACTTCCTCAGGATTCCGAAACGGCACACTATATTTTTCCACACGAAGTGCTAGACCTTGTGGGTCGTGATATGCGCTACTGGTTCAGTCTCGATCCACTTCGTGAGTACTCTATGGCAACCACGAGGTACTTCATCTGCCGTACTGCCAAAGGGAATGGCCCCAAAATATCGATTCCCCATGTATGGAATGGCCATGGGCTGTATATCGATCTCAACTCTTCTGGGGGCGCGTTGTAACAATCAGTGTGTTGTTGGCACTTCTTGCATCGTTGGGCGTATCTCGTGCAGTCCTCCCTTATGGTTGGCCAGTAATAACCTGCACGCATGGCTTTTGATGAAAGAGATCGGCCGCCGATGTGGCTGCCGCATATTCCTTCGTGTAACTCTGCCATGATGCGCGTGCATTGCTCACCATACACACATACCAATATGGGATGGGTGAATCCGTTCCTGAATAACTTTCCATCAATTATGGTGTACTTGGTTGAATTTTTCTTGACTTTCAGGCTTCTGCGGGATTTAATAGGAGTTTGATCCGATCAGTCATCGGTAGTCGATGACGTCAGCAGCAGAGGACCACGTGGACCACTCGCAGGGTGACACGTGGTGACAGAGAGATCAGGGAGACGATCGCCAAGAGTGGTGATCGGGGGGTCTGTAACCAAGTGACTACCGACAGATCAGGCGACAGAGAGGTCAGGGGACAGATCACCCAGAACGGTGATCTGTGGTCAGTAACCGAGTGGCCACCAACAGACCAGTTCCCATACGAACGCCTGGGGGCAGAACGCGAGAAGCAATAGAGCACTGATCAGTCATCGGGGTCTCGTGTTACACGCAGTTAAATTGGGACTGAGGTTCCCAGCGAGAGCGTTACACATGGACCTCGCATGAGCACATCTCAGGGAATCATGCACGAGAGTGGCCTGAGGGAACTAGTAAACCAGTCAGTGATTGGTGATTCCCTCAACCCATTACGTGCGTGACATCGTGAAGGGTAAGCCGTTTACGCAGAGAGCAACGTTTGGTGAGTGTGCCTAGACCAGCCACACCTGGCGTCCTGCTAAGAGTATGCGATTTACCCAGATGGGAGAAATATCCTAAGTTACTCCGCAAGGGCGTAACTTAGGCACACAAAGAAAAGCACTAGAGCCCTTCCAGTAAGTGACACATGTGTGGTTAGATGTGAGTTGCAGGCCTCCACGTGTCATCATCTGAGAGGGGTGCGGACCAGATAAAAGTGCACTCCGTACCACTAAGGGTACAGACAGGCACAACCAAGCGCAGAGACGTGCAGACACGCACAGACTCTCACGCTCTCACTCTACTGATTCTAGAGGTACGTTGTCACAGAAAAGCATAACAGGGTCCCATATACACCACAGTTTTTTAAGCTTACCAAGGTTTTACCAAGTTCTTTGCTAGGGAAAGATGCCAAGAAACAGACAACCATCACCTGCGCCATCTGCTGACGAAGGAGCTGGGACAATGGCGTAGGTCCTGGAGATGGTGCGCACGCTGCAGGATAATGCCGCAGCGTCAAAAGCTGAACAAGAAAGGATGCAGACGGAGTTGGCCGCGTCGCAAAGCAGGAACGACGAGCTGAATCGCGTCAATGAAGAGTTGAGGAGGACGTTGCACGCGCAGAGGGAACACGTGGTTGACGAAAGGATGTCTAGGCAGCCGTCACCTCCAAGAGCGTTCCCCATGCCATTCTCCCATGAAATCATGGGAACCATGGTGCCTCCCAACCTGGTGGGGGTGAAGGCGTCGTTCAAGGGGGTAGAAGACCCGGAGGCGCATCTGACGGCGTTCCACACCCAGATGATGTTGTCTGGGGCTCAGACGCTGTGTACTGCAAAATGTTCATGAGCACGCTAAGCGGAATCACCATGGAGTGGTTCGTGAGCTTACCAAAAGGGCATATCACGTCTTTCTCTCAGTTTTCAAAGCTCTTCACTGAGCAATACATAGTCAAAAAAGCACCTGTTGACGATTTGTTCGACGTGCGTCAGTACCAAGGCGAGTCGCTGAAGGACTACCTCAACCGCTTTGGAGCACAAGTGGTTAGACTGCCCAGCAAAGATGAAGATATGCTGGTGCACGCGTTTAAGAAGGGAGTGCTGCCTGGCCCCTTCAGCGAGTCTCTCATCAGGAGCCATCCCAGCACCTTTGCAGAGATCCGACGACGCGCGGTGGCGCACATAGTGGCAGAAACAGAGGTTTCTGAGAAAAGAGGAAGTGCTGCACCACCAAGACCGCGTGGAGGGCAAGGGAAACCGCAGCAAGCAAGGGTGCATGAGGCCAAGGAGGGGAAAAAGGTGCGGGAAAAACCTCGTCCCTATGCACCAGGCAAAGATCAGAGCAGGGGGCGTGCAAGGGAGAATAACGCACCCCCAAGATACAATTTCATGGTGGGATTGGCGGATCTCATCGCCCTTCCTGCTGTAGCAGCAAGACTACGCGTACCGGAGAAGACTGATAAGGTACTTGGTAGAAAGAAGAATGAGTGGTGTGAGTTTCACCAGGCCTTTGGCCACACACTTCACTCCTGTTTGGCGTTGGGACACCAACTGGCATAGTTGGTGAAGTCTGGGTTCCTAGCAGATTACCTGCGTGAGCCGCAGGGTGATCGCGCGTCGGGATCTCAGGCTGGAGAACAGCAGCATGAAGTCCCTGTGCACGGGGAAGTGCAAACAATCGCGGGAGGCTTCTCTGGTGGGGGATGCACAGCGTCACAGAGAAGGAGGTACGCCCGGTCGGTTATGGCGGTAGACGCGGTAAATGAGAGCCATTACCCTGAAGTAGATATTGTCTTCAGGAAAGCTGATCTACGGGACGTTGTCCCGCACGACAACGACCCTGTGGTCATCTCCCTCATCACGGCTGGAAGACGAGTGCACCGAGTGCTCGTAGATCAAGGAAGCTCGGCAGACGTCATGTTCTGGCCGACGTTTAACAAGTTGCAGTTGTCCCCTGATCAACTGAGGCCGTATACCGGGTGTCTTTACGGCTTTGCAGGAGATCAGGTAGAAGTGCGGGGATACATTGAGCTGAGGACAACGTTCACTGATGGGACGACAGCCCGCACCGAAA
The DNA here is from genome assembly GCF_000499845.2 of Phaseolus vulgaris. Lineage (NCBI taxonomy): Eukaryota > Viridiplantae > Streptophyta > Magnoliopsida > Fabales > Fabaceae > Phaseolus > Phaseolus vulgaris. The sequence continues at coordinate 32,805,858 of NC_023750.2, read as the reverse complement.
GGATAAAGTACTTGGTGGTGAACGCCCCTTCTGCGTACAACATCTTGTTGGGGAGGCCAACACTCAATAGGTTGGGCGCAATACCATCGACGAGGCACATGAAGTTGAAGCTGCCGTCGATGGAGGGGACCGTAATAACCATCAAGTCGGATCAGGCTGAGGCTAGACGCTGTTATGAGAACAGCCTGAAGCAGAAGAGAAGTGTATGTCACGTCACCACGACACCACCACCAGGTGTGCGCGAAGAGCGATCGGTGGTTAGGGAGACACAGGGCGCTCAGAGGATGGAGAACGCTGCGGTGGGGGGCTCCCAGATAGCCCAAGTTGAAGAAGAAGAGGAAGGCGCGATCGCTCCTCGCGAGTCAGGGATCGCGAGGGCGGTCATCGCCAGCGAGAGAAGGCCCCACCCAGCTGAAGGATGGGTCGAAGTGGACATCAGGGGGAAAAAGTTCAAATTGGGGGGATCCCTCGTTGAAGAAGAGCGAAAGCTGATCGTTGGTGTGATCGAAAAGCACATGGGTGCCTTTGCATGGTCAGCGTCCGACATGCCAGGAATCGACCCCGATTTCCTTTGCCATCGTCTGTCGATGGATCCGAAGGTTCGACCTGTGCGACAAAGGCGAAGGAAATTCAACGAGGAAAAGAGAAAGGTGATCCACGACGAAGCGCAGAAGCTCCTTGCTGCAGGGCATATCAGAGAGATCCAGTACCCCGAGTGGCTAGCGAACGTGGTACTGGTTCAGAAGGCAAGCGGCAAGTGGAGGATATGCGTGGACTTCACTGACCTCAACAAGGCGTGCCCCAAGGATTCTTACCCTTTACCCAGTATAGATGCCCTAATTGATAGCGCATCAGGGGGAAAGCTACTCAGCTTCTTGGATGCTTTTTCAGGGTATAACCAGATCAGGATGCACCCCATGGATGAGTGCAAGACCGCGTTCATGACGGAACGGTCTTGCTATTGCTACAAGGTCATGCCATTCGGGCTAAAGAACGCGGGGGCCACCTACCAGCGGCTCATGGATAGGGTGCTCTCACCCATGCTGGGAAGGAACATACATGCATATGTAGATGACATGGTGGTTACGTCCCAAGAGAAGAAGCATCATGCAGCTGATCTGGAAGAACTATTCACCACCATCGCCAAGTACAGGCTGAAGCTCAACCCTGAGAAGTGTATTTTTGGTGTGGAGGCTGGGAAGTTCTTGGGTTTCCTCTTAACAGAGCGGGGAATCGAAGCTAACCCAGAGAAGTGTGCAGCAATCGTGGCAATGAGGAGCCCGACGACGGTGAAGGAAGTGCAGCAGCTCACCGGTCGCTTGGCAGCTTTGTCCCGGTTTATGTCCGCTGGAGGGGAGAAAGGTCATCCGTACTTCCAGTGTCTTAAACGCAACAGCAGATTCCTTTGGACACAGGAGTGTGAGGAGGCCTTCATCAAACTGAAGGAGTATCTGGCGAGCCCACCAGTCTTGCGAAAACCTCGGGTAGGCATCCTTCTTCGTCTATATTTCGCTGTGACGGAGAGAGCAGTCAGCTCAGTCCTGGTGCAAGAGCAAGACCAGACCCAGAGGCCCGTTTACTTCGTGAGTAAGGTGCTGCAAGGCCCTGAAACAAGGTACCAGGCCCTCGAGAAGGCTGCCCTGGCGGTGGTGTTTTCAGCCAGAAGACTCAGGCATTACTTCCACAGCTTCACACTGGTGGTGATGACTGATCTGCCTATTCAAAACGTGCTGAAGAAACCTGATGTAGCAGGCAGGATGGTCAAGTGGGCGGTGGAATTGTCAGAGTTTGACATTCAGTACGAGCCCCGAGGACCAATTAAGGGGCAGGTGTTCGCGGACTTTGTAGTCGAGCTGTCGTCGATCGCGACACCTGCAGAAGGTTTAGGTTTCCAATGGGTGTTATCGGTGGACGGTTCCTCTAATCAGCAGGGGAGTGGCGCTGGAGTCATTTTGGAAGGCCCAAACGGGGTACTGATCGAGCAGTCCCTCCGCTTTGCCTTCAAGGCCAACAACAATCAGGCGGAGTACGAAGCCCTGATCGCAGGAATGTTGCTAGCAAGAGAAATGGGAGCAAGAAACCTGCTGGCCAAAAGCGACTCTTTGCTGGTCACGGGGCAGGTTACAGGGGAGTTCCAGGTAAAGGATCCCCAGATGGCAGCCTACCTGGAGTATGTACAGCTCCTGAAGACGTCCTTCACCGAGTTTGAATTGGTACACGTGCCAAGAGAGCAAAATGCCAGAGCATACCTGCTTGCCAAGCTGGCCAGCTCAGGCAAAGGGGGGAAGCAGAGGACCGTCATTCAGGAGACCTTGAAGGTACCACGCGCGTTCGTGTCAGACAACCAGGTACTTCATGTGTACAAATCAATGGAGCGCCTGACGATCGGTCATCGGTCGTTGACCCAAGAAACGCTGAGAGCACCGAGGGTGAGATCGCGACCGTCGAAGACCAATGAGTCGATGGAGGTCCGCACGGAGAAGGAACCCGACACCTGGATAACGCCATACCAGTTATACTTAGAGGATGATGTACTCCCACTGGATGTGGCGGAGGCAAAAAGGATAAAGAGGAGCTCAAGTAAGTTTACTCTAATTGATGGAAACCTCTTTAGATTTGGATTTTCTCACCCTGTGCAGATTTGCGTGCACGGCGAGCAATGTACCAGACTCATGTCTGAGCTGCACGAGGGGGTGTGCGGGAGCCACGTAGGTGGTCGCGCTTTGGCAAGTAGGATACTCCGCGCGGGGTACTACTGGCCAAAGATGAAGGAGGACTGCGTAAGGTTTGCTCAGCGCTGCAAACAGTGTCAACTGCACGCAGACTGGCACAAGGCACCTCCTGAGGAGTTGAGGTCCATCCATAGCCCGTGGCCATTCCACACATGGGGGATCGACATCCTAGGACCTTTTCCCCTGGCGATAAGGCAGATGAAGTTTCTCATCGTGGCCATCGAGTACTTCACCAAGTGGGTGGAGGCAGAACCAGTCGCACACATCACCGCACAGAAAGTCGAGCACTTCGTCTAGAAGAACATCGTCTGCCGCTTCGGAATACCCAAGAGGTTGGTCTCCGACAATGGAACCCAGTTCACGAGTCATCAGCTGAGGAAGATGTGTGAAGAGTTAAAGATACAGCAGGTTTTCGCTTCAGTGGAACACCCACAAACCAATGGGCAGGTGGAGTTGGCCAATCGAGTACTGCTCAGGGGGCTGAAGCGAAGACTAGACAAGGCCAAAGGAGGCTGGGCAGAGGAGGTCTCCAGAATTGTCTGGTCTTATCATACCACCCCACAGTCCAGCACCCATGAGACACCCTTCAGCCTTGTCTATGGGACAGACGCCATGATTCCCGTGGAAATACAGGAGAGCTCCCCCAGATTCTTGAATTTCATTGCTGAAGAGTCCAATGAAGCACGAAAGGTGAATCTCGAACTGCTGGACGAAGTGCGAGAGGAAGCCAGAGTCAGTGCTGAAGCCGTAAAGAGAAGAGTAGAGCGGAGGCACAACTCTAAGGTGAGGCCCAGGCGCTTCCAGGAAGGTGATCTGGTGATGAGAAAGGCGCATCAGAATGAGATAGAGAACAAGTTGTCCCCAAAGTGGACAGGCCCGTACAGAGTGGTTGAGACGTTGGAGAACGGAGCCTATCGGCTAGAAACTTTGGAGGGAGGAGCAATCCCCAGAACGTGGAACGCCACCCATTTAAAATTTTACTTCAGTTAAGTTGTAAAGTAGTTGCGTTCTCGCGCTAAAAGATACATGCTTTGTATGTGGTGGAAACAGTTGAACAGACAAGGGGGCACTCTTTTCCCTAAGGAGGGTTTTTAACGAGGCCACCCAATTAAAGAAAAATTTCCAGCATATCAAGTGTGCGCAAGTATTAAAGTTAAAATCCTCCTTGCCCCAGGTGCAAGTGCAGGTGATCGGTTGGGCCTTACTCGCCCTAGGCGCAAGTACTGGCACTGATCTAAGCCTTCCTCACCCCAGGTGTGAGCGCAGGCAGCTAAGGGTTTGAAAAGCCAGGGGTGCTAGTAAGACCAAGAGAGGGAAAGGAAAGATTTTGACAAATGTCCTTACCCACTTGGCATACACCAATATTGGCCCAGTAAGGCTCCTAGTCCGAATCCTTTCTCACCCCAGGAGTGAGGCAGGGAATGAACGACTCAATCCGCCGAAGGGTGATGACCTTGGGGAAAGTAAGAGGGGTTAGCGAGAAACACTTTTCTTTCCCCAAAACGAGGCATCACCTCGAGCGATCGATGTCAAAGTCCTCTATGCACTTAGCGCTAGAGCGATAGAGAAGCTAAGTGAAGACCAAAGAACGATCACTGATGAGTCGTCACTGATTGGTTAGTGGTGCAAAGCAGCGCACAAGAACTGTTAAACACAAAGCTAAGGGAGTAGCTAGTCGTGATCAAGTAGAGGCCAAGATCAAAGGAGGCAGATCGCGCTAGGCCTAAGCTGGTTAACACTTAGTCGTGTGCAAAGGGAAAGACAAAGCTTAAGATCGCGTTGAACCTAAGCTAGCTAACAGTTAGTCGTGTGCATAAAGAAAGGTGAAGCTCAAGAAAAATACAAGAGAAGAAGCTTATACAAATTGAAAGTATATATTCACAACCAAGTCTTATACAAATTCTGAGTACTAAGAAAAGTTGTGCAGAAGTAAAAATTTACAAGAAAGAGAAGAGATCAAGGGGCAGGAGGGGTGAGCTTTCCATCTACCACTTCGTGATAAATGCTGAATTGCGAGAGGTCCAAGTCTGGGAGAACGCATCGGATTTGCTCGAGTACCAGCTCGAATCCGTCAGTAAGGGCATCAGCACCCACGTTCATCAGATCAGCTTTCTCCGCCTCCAGTTTTTGCTTCGAGGCCTCCGCAGCATTTCTCTCAGTGGTAAGGGCAGCAAGGGAGGAGGCAGCTTCTTCCAATTGGCCCTTGGCTTCAGACAGTTTGCCCACCACCTCCTCAAGCCTCTTCTCTCCAGCAACGGCCGCTTCTTTGGTGGACTCGAGCTCCCCCACTAGTTGAGAGTTCAGTTGGCGTAGGGAGGAGGTCTCGGCCCGTAGCTCCACCACCGCGCAGTCCAGAGAGCTAACAGTTTGCCCCATCAAGATCTCCGTCTTGATGGTCTCTTGGACCTGCGCTAGGTACTCCCTCCTAGCTTTTTCCACCATGCCCCACATCAGCTCTACAGACCCTTGGGCAGCTTCGAAGTCACTTCGTAGTGACTCCTTGTCGTGCTCAAGCTCCTTCACCCTCTTCTCCAAGGCTATTTGCTTGCGGTGCTGGGTGGAAAACTCCAAAGAGAGCACCATCTGCCTGGCCAGGTGCATGTCCACCTCATCATCGTTCCATTCGACGAGCTCTCGGTTTCTGATAAGCTGTCGAACCAAGGTGATGACCCTGCTAAAGTTCTCGTGGCTAGCTCCAGAGGCGCTTGGTCGCGAGCTGGAGCCACCACATTCAGCAGTTGCAGTGGAGGTTGGCAGTGGTGGCGGGAGACCCCCCGGATGAGCGGAAGCGCCCCCAGCAGGAGGAGCAAATGGACCAAGAGATTGGCCTGCTGGGGGGGGGAGATGACGGTCGAGAAGCTGGAGGCGGCTGTTGGCAGGGAGAAGGAAGGCATGTGGGCTCTGGGGCAGGTTGAGTAGAGGGAGGAGGGGGTGAACCTTCCCCTACCTCCACCACCTCGATCTCCCCAGGCTGGAGAGATGAGGCCCCCTCAACCGCTGGCAATTTCCTCTGGCGGTGTATAAGAGGAGAGCCAGAGCTTTCCTCTTCGGTTGAGGCAGCAGCAGCAGCAGCAAGTGAAGTAGAAGCCTTCACCAGTCTTTTTCTCTTCCTTCCTTGCTCGGGGCCTTCAGCTGGCGCGACCGAGAGAGGAGGGGCTGCAATGGGCTCGGTGGTAGAGGAAGAGGAGCCAGTTCCCTTGGTCCCCCGAAGCTTGGCAAGCTCCAGCAAGGCTTGCCTCCTGTCTTTCCCTGACATTGAATCTACATAGATGAGAAAAGGAAGAGTTAGATGGCCAAGTTACGCAAGTAAGTCAAAATATATAAAAGCAGGCGTGAGAAGGTGCAAGTATCCTAAGAGGTGGAAGAAAAAGAGCTACCTATGTATTTTTTCAGAGCCACCACATCAAACTCATCTTTGATGAGGCGAGCAGAGTTGTACTTGGCCCCCAGGAACAGCCCACATAGCTCGCGCTCGTAGGGGGCCATGACTTCAAGGTCCCTGGGTTTCTTGAATTCAACCCCAGGAACCCAGTAGAGGGGGTACCCCTCGAGCAGGTTTGGACTTTGTGGGGTGGCAGATATCATGTAGAACCTGCCTTTCCAGTCTTTGAAGGATTGCTGGTATAGGCCCAGGAGCACCCGTCCAGCAACCCCGTTCAGGCTAACCCAGGACCTGTCCCCAGGATTCTTCGCCTCGAAGAAATAGAGGAACACATCCACGGAGGCGTTGTGCCCGAAGTAGTTACAGAGAATCTGGAATGCCCGGATGAAAGCCCAGGCATTTGGATGGAGTTGGCAGGGCGCGACGTTCAACTCCATCATCAGCTCCTTCTCAAAAAAGGTGAATGGCAGGCGTAGCTTCAACCTTTTGAAGATGGCGGAGTAGATGAAGACGAAGGGCACCCCATTGGTGGCCCTATCGTCCGCGCAGATGGGCATCCCTCGAGGAGGAATGCGGACTTGGATGTTGAAATCGTTTTCCCTGTCTATGGCGCACGAAGGCTCATCCGGGTCATGGCTCAGAAGGGAGGTGAGATGACCCTGTGGTAGCAGGGTGGATGTTTCGGCCAGCAACGCCAGGGGGGCCCAGTCGTAGACCCTGGTGTTGTCATGGTAGGAGGTGGCAACAGGCGGTGGTGGAGCTGGCGCACTCGCGGAAGGCTGTGCACCAGAAGATGAGGCAATAATGCGTGCGGTTTGTTTCAAGCGAGCCATCGCGGGATAGCTGCAAATGGAGGAAAAACGAAAAGTCAGAATGGATGGAAGAAGAGGGAATGATGAATGGTTCGGTGAAAACAGAGAGGGGGAAGGAGAAAGAGATGCCCAGGTGAAAAGAGGAAGAAGAAGAAGCAGAAGTCAGAGCGAGAACGCGAAAAAACCCTAGCGCGGGTCGAGAGAGGGAAAATAGAGAAGATGAATGGATGATAACGAGGAAGATAAATGCAATCGGTAAAAATGACCTAAATGGACCCAGGAAGAAGAAAAACCATACCTTTGGGTGATCGCGAGAGGTTTGGAAGCAGAAAACTTGAAGAAAGATGCGTGCACAGAGGGAGAGTTCGCAGGAAGTCTGAGAGTCGATTGAAGAAGATGAAGGAACAGTGAAGGCGCGCGCCAATTTGAATAAGAGAAGAGCTAGCGGCACACCACGCTAGCCGTCGATGGGGCCACGTGTCGCAAGATTAAGGAAGGAAGTCCAAACGTTAAAGAAGCAGCACGTGAGGTGGCACCTGATGCGGTCCCACTTGCCACGTGGACTGAGGGCACGGCCACTTAGTCTCTTCGCCGAGAACGAGTTCACGACTCGAGACTAGGGGGCTTGTGATCCGATCGGTCATCGGTAGTCGATGACGTCAGCAGCAGAGGACCACGTGGACCACTCGCAGGGTGACACGTGGTGACAAAGAGATCAGGGAGACGATCGCCAAGAGTGGTGATCGGGGGGTCCGTAATCAAGTGACTACCGACAGATCAGGCGGCAGAGAGGTCAGGGGACAGATCACCCAGAACGGTGATCTGTGGTCAGTAACCGAGTGGCCACCAACAGACCAGTTCCCATACGAACGCCTGGGGGCAGAACGCGAGAAGCAATAGAGCACTGATCAGTCATCGGGGTCTCGTGTTACACGCAGTTAAACTGGGACTGAGGTTCCCAGCGAGAGCGTTACACATGGACCTCGCATGAGCACATCTTAGGGAATCATGCACGAGAGTGGCCTGAGGGAACTAGTAAACCAGTCAGTGATTGGTGATTCCCTCAACCCATTACGTGCGTGACACCGTGAAGGGTAAGCCGTTTACGCAGAGAGCAACGTTTGGTGAGTGTGCCTAGACCAGCCACACCTGGCGTCCTCCTAAGAGTATGCGATTTACCCAGATGGGAGAAATATCCTAAGTTACTCCGCAAGGGCGTAACTTAGGCACACAAAGAGAAGCACTAGAGCCCTTCCAGTAAGTGACACGTGTGTGGTTAGATGTGAGTTGCAGGCCTCCACGTGTCATCATCTGAGAGGGGTGCGGACCAGATAAAAGTGCACTCCGTACCACTAAGGGTACAGACAGGCGCAGCCAAGCGCAGAGACGCGCAAACACGCACAGACTCTCACGCTCTCACTCTACTGATTCTAGAGGTACGTTGTCGCAGAAAAGCATAACAGGGTTCTGACACATGCCAGAAAACATAACAGAATTCTGTTAGGCCCAGATACAGAGGGGGACATAAAATAGAATCAGGGAGAGATTGAGAGGGGATATACGAAAAATAGAGAGCAAGAGTTTTTCACACACACTACTAGTTTTTCTCATTTGGTGGTTCTGTGGTCTAACTTGATCGTCGGAGTGCAAACGGCCGCTAGAGGCGCCGTCTGTGTGTTTTGCAGGTCACATTTGGAGATTCAAGAGAAGGTTCTGAGGGTGATTTTGCAGAGAACGCAGTCGCGTAGACGGGACAGAGAGAGCTACGAAGCGATTCCTCCACGTTCGAGTTGCCGGCAGGATCAGAGTTCTTCGTCGGCCAAGTAACGCTGGTAGGCTGTCATCCAAGTTTCCCCTTATTCGACCTGGTAAACATGCGACACTATCACTCCAGCAACCGGATACCTGCTTATTCTGTGCGTTTTCATCGTCTCCTGTGTTAACGATCGATGATTCCTCCTCCTTGTCCCTTCCGAAGTGTCAACGTGCTGGATTTCTGCCATTTTGTTCGTGGTTGTTCGAGGTGTCTTCAGGGCTTCCTGAATTACTGTCCTCTTCCTGCCCCCCTTTCCCGAACTGGCGAGTTTTGCAAGCTCAGGCATTTTGTTCTCTGGGTACATGGACTAACTCGAACACGTCGAATGATTCTTTCAGCACTTGGACGTATTATAAATATGCGGCCATTTGAGGGTCTTTAGCTTGGTACTCCCCCGTGACTTGTCCTATAACTAACAAAGAATCACTCTTTGCCGACAATCCCCTTGCTCCCATTTCCTTTGCCAGCAACATTCCCGCAATCAGGGTCTCGTATTCCGCTTGGTTGTTGCTGGCTTTGAAAGCGAAACGGAGGGCGTGCTCGATTAGCAAATCATCCGGACCCTCCAAAATGACACTTGCTCCACTACCTTGTTGGTTTGAGGAATCGTCTACAGAGAGTACCCACTTGAAATCTGCCCCTTCTTGCTGGGTAGCTACTGAGGAGAGTTTTACTACGAAGTCGACAGAGATCTGGGCCTTGATGGGCCCCTTGGGTTCATAATGTATCTCAAATTCAGATAGTTCCACCGCCCATTGCGCCATCCTTCCCGCCACATCTGGTTTCTACAAGACTTTGCGGATTGGAAGGTCTGTCATTACCACCACGGTGAAACTCTGAAAATAGTGGCGTCTTGCTGAAAATACTACTGCTAGGGCTGCCTTTTCCAAAGCCGGTATCTTACCTATGTTAGAATATATGGCCTTAAACGAGAATGGGGGTGAATTGTTTAAGAAGGATTTTCGTAAACTTTTAAGCCTAGAATGAAAATACTTCAAGAAAACCTTGATTAAGAATTCAGTTTTTCAAAACATAAAGCAAAAGCACAATACTGGAAAAACAATCGGTTGTTTTACCGAAACAATCGGTTTTTTATACCAGTTATCAATTAACAAATCTGAATTTAAAGAGATAGGGATAGAGAGATTGTACAAAGTTGTTTATACTGGTTCACTCAAAACCCAGACCTACATCAAGTCTTCTCAGAAACCCTGAGGAAATCCACTAAGCAATCACACCTTGATCACTTACACAACAACCAAGAGAATGACCTTGAACAACTCAAGAAACACACTCTCCTTGGTCAACACACTTACACCAAGATTGTTGATCTTGATCCCCTCAAGAACACACAGCCAATCTTAGCAAACACAGAAATGAAACTTGTCTTTACAGAGAGTACAAGGATTACACTTGTTACAGAAGATAATCTGAAATCAATACAAGCAGAATCCTATTCCACAACTTTGATCAATCACACACTCTTAGCAATCTCAGCTCTTTGAAAAACTCAAAAACTCTTAGTGAAAAACTTGTCAAAGATTGATTGTCAAATCTGTTTTTCTGAATTTATTCAAAGATGTAGTTTGTTATCAAATCTTAACAAACTCTTAAATTGCATTAAAAGATTGGTAAAAGCATTTAATGACTGGAGCGTAAGCAGTTAAATCATTTAAGGCTTAGTCAAAGAGAAAACAGTTTTTCTGTTATGGTCCCAAACAAACAATCGGTTGTTTCCTCGAATTAATTGGTTGTTTTGGTACTTAACAGTTCAACCATTTTAAAAACAGTTTTCAATCTTTTTCTCAAAACACCTAAGTATAAACAATCGGTTGTTTCGACAAAACAATCAGTTGTTTTAACTTAGTTTGAAAACATTTTACTTTCACAAAGATTGAGATGCTTATGCTTTAGATTTAATCAAAGGTTGGATTACAACATACAAACTACCGCAGAACTAAGCTAAACCAGCACAGCAACATCAAGCACGACAAAGGCTTCAACATCCTTCAAAGGATTTGGATTCTTCAAAGCTTGAACACCACTTGGTTCAATAATCTCCCCCTATTTGATGAAGACAAATCCCTGGTGCTTGTCTTTGTTCTAATTGAATCTGAAGCAGTACCTGCAAAAATAACATTCATACTACCCAATGCTTCTTACAACAGCAAGTTAGATTTTTACATATTCTAAGCATAAAGCATGATAAACAATCGGTTGTTTACACAAAACAATCGATTGTTTCTATCAGCAGCAGCAGAAAAGACTTTCATATCAGAGATTTTAACAATTTATTCAATATCAGATAAAGATATACAAGAACCAATTAATTCTCCACCTATTTGTCTTCACAAATAGACTTTAACATGTACCAAAAACAGATTTTGGAGAGATTATTTAGATCAAGAATACCTAACTCATTTCTTAGGAAGAAAAACCTCTCTTTTGGTAAAGGCTTTGTGAAGATGTCAGCTAACTGCAGTTTGGTCTCCACAAACTTCACTTCATAGTTCCCATTTTGTACATGATCCCTGATGAAATGATGCCTTATCTCAATATGTTTGGTCCTTGAGTGCTGAATCTGATTTTTGGTAAGATTGATGGCACTTGTGTTATCACACATCAAGGGAACCTTGCTGATTTGTAAAACAAAATCTGCAAGTTGTTGCTTGAGCCATAGAATCTGTGCACAACAACTTCTAGCAGCAATATACTCAGCCTCAAAAGTAGAGAGAGCAACACATGCTTGCTTCTTGCTATGCCATGAGATTAGGCTTGAGCCAAGAAGGTGACAAGTGCCACTTGTGCTCTTTCTTTCTAGCTTGCAACCTGCAAAGTCAGAATCTGAATAACCAATTAAATGTATTGGAGAGTGAGAAGGATACCATAATCCTACAGATGATGTTCCTTTAAGATATTTCATAATTCTTTTTGCAGCTTTGAAGTGTGACTCTTTAGGATTTGCTTGATATCTTGCACATAGACACACCGCAAACATAATGTCCGACCTACTAGCTGTTAGATAAAGCAAAGATCCAATCAATCCTCTGTATTTTGTTTGATCTACACATTTTCCAGCAGCATCCGCATCCATGTAACAGCTTGATGGCATTGGAGTGCTAGATTCTTTGCAACTCTCCATTTCAAATTTCTTGAGAATCTCCTTGCAATATTTTGATTGACTTAAGAAGATCCCATCCTTCGTTTGCTTAACCTGCAATCCAAGAAAGAAAGATAGTTCTCCCATCATAGACATTTCAAACTCACCTTTCATTGCAGCCACAAATTCTTCACACAATTTATCTTGTGTAGCACCAAAGATGATATCATCAACATAGATTTGCACAAGAATTATTTCTGCATTTGACTTCTCGATGAAGAGAGTCTTGTCTACCATTCCTCTTTCATAACCATGAGATAGCAGAAAGTTGCTAAGCCTCTCATACCACTGCCTTAGATCTTGTTTCAGTCGATACAAAGCTTTCTTCAACTTGAAGACATGATTGGGATACTTGTGATCTTCAAAGCCCGGTGGTTGATCTACATAGACTTCCTCATTGATGTAGCCATTCAAGAAGGCACTCTTGTCATCCATTTGGAAGAGTTTAAGACCACTCATACATGCAAAGGCCAGCAGCAGCCTCACAGCCTCATATCTAGCAACAGGAGCAAAGGTCTTGTACCGTCCCGTATCCGGGCGTTGACAAAGTCAAAGTCAAAGTCAACGCCTGGAGTCAAAGTCAACACAAGGCGTCGTCTAGGCGAAGAGACGCTAAGTGCCAGCTTCGCCAAGAGGAAGCGTCGCCAAGGCAGGGTGTCGCCAGCTCCGCCAAGAGGAAGCGTCGCCAAGGCAGGGCGTCGCCTAGGCGAAGGCGTCGCCCAACCAGGGCGTCGCCAAGAGCAAATATCATTAAGTCAAGGCAGTCACAGCGCGGTTCCCCGATACCCATGGGTAGGAAAGACCACGGAGGGAGCGACGCTGTGGGAAGGCCTCAGGTCCCGATGATCCGGGGCAGTGATAAAGAGAAGGAGAAGGTGGCTTTAAGGCCATAGTGATAGCACCAGAGTAGGGCAGCCTGACTCGTGAAGTACCCCTGCCGCCTCGGATACGCCTTTAGGATAGATACGACTCAAAGGGAGGGTCACGCCCCGGGGTAGCCAGGTGCAGGGTACGAGAGGAAGGCAGATACGCTCTCAAAGTGAGTGACTAGATGATTGGGGCATGAGTTGGCACCCAAAAAGTCACCCCTTGCGCAGTAGCACTCCCAAGCAGGAGGACTCACACGTAGAAACGTCCCCAGATGGGCAGAAACGTCCTCAGATGGGGTCATGGCGTTGTGAGGCCCTCCACGTGTACGAAAGCCAGGTCAGAATAGAAACGCCCTTTAGTCAGGTACCAGGTAATTAAAGTCATTCAATACAGTTTCTGTTTCGAGCGTTTTAGGTATTGTAAAGGCTCCCAAGCGTTTCAACGTCTTAAATGCGCTACGTTTTCTAATTAGATGCGTTAATTAAGTGCGTTACGATTTATGATTAAAAGCGCTTTAAGGCGCTTTAAATGCTTAGGCAGTTTAAATAGCGCGGGGAATGTTGGAAACAGGGTTTGGAACTTTTGGCAATGTTCCGTCCGGTTGACCGGGACGTCTTCGTGCGCGACCTCAACCGTCAGCTAGGGTCTCCTTCCCACTGGTTACCTGTGGAATCCTGCAAAAAAGAGGACAAAGAGGCGCCCTAGCGGCCGATAGCACTCCGACGCTCAAGTCAGCCAGCAAGAAACACCAAAACTGTTCACCTACGTCTCTGAGCACCGCGTATGGCACTCTGAAGGTGGTAAAATGGACTGTGTATTCTGTGTGTGTTCTCTCCCTCAGGCAAAGATATTCCCCAGTCACTTGTACGTAACCTTGAAGCACGAGCAAGCAACTAGAGAGTTCTGGTAAATCTGCCAAAAGTTCTGTTCCGTCCGGTTGACCGGGATGTCTTCGTGCGCGACCTCAACCGTCAGCTAAGGACTCCTTCCCACTGATTGCCTATGAATTCCTGCAAAAAAGAGGACAAAGAGGCGCCCTAGCGGCCGTTTGCACTCCGACGCTCAAGTCAGCCAGCAAGAAACACCAAAACTAATCACCCCCGTCTCTGAGCACCGCGTGTGGCACTCTGAAGGTGGTAAAAGAACTGTGTATATGTGTGTGTGTTGTCTCCTTCAGGCAAAAATGTTCTCCAGTCACTTGTACGTAATCTTAAAGCACGGGCAAGAAACCAGAGAGTTTCTCCTAATTTTGCCAAAGGTTCCAACCCTTTTTCCGACATTCCCAGCGCTATTTAAACTGCCCCAACATTTAAAGCGCCTTAAAGCGCTTTTAATCTCACACGTAACGCACTCATTAAAGCGCTTAATTACGAAACGTAGCGCATTTAAGACGTTGAAACGCTCGGGAGCCCTAATAGTACCTGAATGCTCGAAAGGGAAACTGTATTGAATATCTTTAATTACCTGGCACCTGACTAGAGGGTGTTTCTATTCTGGCATGGCTGTCGTACACGTGGAGGGCCTCACGACGCCATGACCCCATCTAGGGGCGTTTCTGCCCACCTGGGGACGTCTCTACGTGTGAGCCCTCCTGCTTGGGAGTGCTACTGCGCTAGGGGTGGCTTTTTGGGTGCCAACTCATGCCCCCAAGTATCTGGCCACTTACTCTGAGAGCGTATCTGCCTTCCTCTCGCACCCTGCACCCGGTTATCCTGGGCGTGACCTTCCTCTTGGGTCGTATCTGTCCCGAAGGCGTCTCTGGGGCGGCAGGGGTACTTCACGAGTCAGGCTGCCCTTCACTGATACTATCACTATGGCCTTGAAGCCACCTTTTCCTTCTCTTTATCACTTTCCCGAGATATCGGGTCCTGAGGCTTTTCCACGGCGTCGCTCCCTCCATGGTCTTTCCTACCCATGGGTATCGGGGAACCATACTGTGATTGCCTTACTTTTACACTGTTTGATCTGGCTACGCCCTGGTTAGGCGACGCCTCCATCCAGGCGACGCCTTGCCTTGGCGACGCCTCCAACCAGGCGACGCCTCGCCTTGGCGACGCCTTGTCCTATCTTGGCGACGCTTCCTCTTGGCGTCTCTACACCTGGGCGACGCCTCGAGTTGACTTTGGCTTTCCAGTCATTGACTTTGACTTAGTCAACGCCCTGATACGGGACGGTACACAAGCCCCCCAGTCTTAAGCCGAAGACTTGTCTTCAGCGCAAAGACTAAAGCCTTGCCCCCACCATCCGCGTGCCTTCCTGATGACGTGTCATTCTCTGCTGACTCAGCAATTTTTCGAATTACTGACGCGACACTTTCTGAACCACAGGGTATTCTTAATGACCGATTGGACATTCCCTGAAATGGGGATGATAACACCTTTTGGGCTACCCTTGATCGCGCGCCACGTGGCCCATCGCGTGGTCCTCCTTTAGAGACCTTTGCGTTTCCCATGGGCAATCGACCCTCTGACGCGTGGCCCGATCCTACGGCCCTTAGTTAGCGCCTCTTGAGTCGCGAAATGTAACGTTTAAGTTACTCCAAACCCCGCGCTCACCCTACTGTTACATTCATTCACTCTGCTACTTCGCACTGTTCATCGTCTCCAAAACCTTTTTTCTCTGCAATTGCGATTCTCCCCTTCCCGCGCTCTCCTACCGCCTCCATTTCAACAGCAAAGGTATGGTTTCGAGCACTCTCAACTCTTCACTTTCGCCGCATTATCGGAAACTGCCTGGGACTGTCGTTATTCTCGTATTTCTCTGGATATTGTTTGTATGCTTCGTTGTTCCTCTCGCTTCCCTTCGTTCTCTTGTGGGTAGGGCGCTCCTAGGGTTCTTCCCTTTTCCCCTTTTCTTCTCCCCAAACCCCTTTTCTCTGAACCCTTTCTTTCTCTTTTGATCTTCAGCATTGGCGTTGATGGCGAAAACCAAGACCACCGCGCCTCCCCCGCTCCCCAAGTCTCATTATAAGGGCGAATATGACTGGGCCCCCGACGAACTTCTGGACGAATGTTCCCTCCCGAACTCTGTTGAGGACGTGGAGGCTCGTAGGGGGGACCCTGCCCTCTATAACTTCAATGCGTTCCACAAAAATCACGACTCCCAAGTCCTGGTAAGCCGGGTGCGACCTGGGATGCCCGTTTGTGCGGACTCACGGGATACTGGGGGATGCCCTTTCTTCTTCCTCTATCAAATGGTGCTCAAGAGGGTGGGCTTGCGTCTGCCTCTCACTCCCTTCGAAAAAGAGCTACTGACAGAGATAAACACTGCTCCCGCCCAACTCCATCCCAACAGTTGGGCTTTCGTGAGGGGGTTCCAAATTCTCTGCGGCTATCTAGGCATTCCCTCCTCCATGGACGTTTTTCTTCACTTCTTAGAGGTAAAGAAACAAGGGAAGAGTCTCTGGATGAGCTTTCCTGGCATCGCCGGGCGCATCATCCTTACGCTCTTCCAGAATTCATTCAAAGGATGGAAGGGGAAATTCTTCAAGGTACGCGCAACCAAGCGCGATCCTACCATCCTAGAGGGCTTTCCCCTGTACTGGACAGACAAACCCATAACCATGAAGCCCTTGGCTCTGGACGAGCTTGCCCCGCCTGACCAGGATGTATGCAAAGCCTTGGCGGGACTGGGAATAGTCTTCGACACCGCCAAACTCATCGCGAACGAGTTCAAAGCCCATGGGCTTTCTACCTACTTCGGTATTCTGCCCTTGGCGATTTATGATGCATTAGTTGTTGTGGTTATCTGCATGTATTTGGCCATAGGATCTTCCTGCTGATTCATCTGAATTAAACTTATGCTACCATCCTTCGCTGTACAATGTTACTTGTATTTTCACGCCTCCTCCTGGTCTGACCTGATGACTATCACCCGGCCACTGAGGTCCGGTAGCTTCATCTTCATGTGACGGGTGGAGGACACTGCACTCAGACGGTTTAACGCCGGTCTGCCCAGCAAAATATTGTAGGCAAAACTGGCGTTCACGACGAGGTACCGAATGCTCTCTGTACGGGAGGCCTCTCCGTCTGTGAACGTAGTCCTCAACTCCAGGTACCCCCGGACCTCTACCTGGTTATCCCCAAACCCATACAAACATCCCGTATAGGGACTCAGCAGATCGGGGGACAACCGTAACTTATTAAAGGTCGACAGAAACATGACGTCTGCCGAGCTTCCTTGATCAACAAGCACTCTGTGGACCTTCCTTCCAGCTGTGACGACTGAGATGACAACGGGATCGTTATCATGGGGCACCACATCTCGGAGGTCTCTTCTCGTGAACACAATATCTGACTCCCAGGGCTCCCCCGAGAGCCTCTTTTCGATTGAATTCACCCCCCTCGCGTATTTCTTCCGCTGGGAGGCGGTGGGTCCTCCGCCAGAGAAACCTCCAGCAATGGTGTGGACCTCGCCAAGCACTGGCATCTCGTGTGCTGGTTCATCTGCCGGCGGCGGCAAGGTGGCGGTCGTTGTGGAGTCTGTGACATAATCTTTCAAAAACCCAGTCCTCACCAGCTCATCTAGCTGGTAGCCCAACGACAAGCAATTATCAATTTGGTGTCCGAAAGCCTCGTGGAATTCGCACCAAGAGTCTTTACGGGGCCCTAACACCTTGTCGGTCTTCGCCGGTCGCCTCAGCCTCTCAGCTATGTTAGGCACGGCGATCAAATCCTTCAACTCGACCACAAAGTTGTACCTCGCCGGTCTCGCTCTTTCTCTGGCGGGGCGCTCGCCTCCTGCTGGACCCCGGGGCTGGGGCTTTCTGGCCTCGTAGGGGCGTCTCACCTCTGGCTTCTTTCTTCCCGTCGTGGTCTCATTGACTCTGACGGGTTGAACTCGCGTCGGTCCCCTCGGGCGTGAGGGTACGGCGCTGGTGCGCTTCACACATACCTCCCCTTCCGAAGCGATATGCTCTACCGCCCTACGCCGTAATTCAGCGAAGGTCCTAGGGCGATTGCGGATAATAGATTCTCCAAAGGGGCCGGGGCATACGCCTTTCACAAATGCGTACACAATCATAGGCTCCTCTGTTGTACCAACCTTCACGACCTGGGCCCCGAAGCGATTGATATACTCCTTCAGGGTCTCCCCCTGATACTGCTTCACGTCAAACAGATCATAGGAGACAGGCGGCGGGGCCTTGTTGGCCAAGTACTGTTCTCTGAATAGACGCGACAATTGTCGGAAAGACGTGATATGACCTTCTGGGAGGCTAATGAACCAGTCCATAGCCATCCCGGTCAGGGTGCTCATGAAGAGCTTGCATTTGGCAGCATCAGAGCCGCCTATCAAGACCATCTGTGTGTGAAATGCAACGAGGTGCGTCTCTGGGTCCTCCATCCCAGTGAAGATCACCTTAGGTCCCGCGAACGTGTTTGGGATCGCTGCGTCTAGGATCTCCTGCGAGAAAGGAGTGGAAAACTCCCTTGGTGGGGAATGGTTCTCCATCTCGTCCTGTCCAGGCCGCCTCCGATCATTTCTCAGGCCCTGGCGCAACTCCTCATTCACACGGTGGAGCTCTTCGTTCCGCTCATGCGAGGCATCAAGATCTGCCTGCATGCGTTCCTGTTCCAGTTTTGAATCCGCCATGTCCTGCTGCAGCCCCCTCATTATTTCCAGGACCTGCTGCATGGATAGGTCTGTTGGGGCTGCGCGCGCTGCTCTTCGTCTGGTGGGGGGCATTGTCGCTCCAAACTCCCTCACCCTTACTGTAACTTGATAAACCTTCTCGAACTTGTGATGGGACTGATGTTTTATATCGGCCCCACGGTGGGCGCCAAATGTTCCGTCCGGTTGACCAGGACGTCTTCGTGCGCGACCTCAACCGTCAGCTAAGGACTCCTTCCCACTGATTGCCTGTGAATTCCTGCAAAAAAGAGGACAAAGAGGCGCCCTAGCGGCTGTTTGCACTCCGACGCTCAAGTCAGCCAGCAAGAAACACCAAAACTAATCACCCCCGTCTCTGAGCACCGCGTGTGGCACTCTGAAGGTGGTAAAAGAACAGTGTATATGTGTGTGTGTTGTCTCCTTCAGGAAAAAATGTTCTCCAGTCAATTGTACGTAATCTTAAAGCACGGGCAAGCAACCAGAGAGTTTCTCCTAATTTTGCCAAAGGTTCCAACCCTTTTTCCGACATTCCCAGCGCTATTTAAACTGCCCCAGCATTTAAAGCGCCTTAAAGCGCTTTTAATCTCACACGTAACGCACTCATTAAAGCGCTTAATTGCGAAACGTAGCGCATTTAAGACGTTGAAACGCTCGGGAGCCCTAATAGTACCTGAATGCTCGAAAGGGAAACTGTATTGAATATCTTTAATTACTTGGCACCTGACTAGAGGGTGTTTCTATTCTGGCATGGTTGTCGTACACGTGGAGGGCCTCACGACGCCATGACCCCATCTAGGGGCGTTTCTGCCCACCTGGGGACGTCTCTACGTGTGAGCCCTCCTGCTTGGGAGTGCTACTGCGCTAGGGGTGGCTTTTTGGGTGCCAACTCATGCCCCCAAGTATCTAGCCACTTACTCTGAGAGCGTATCTGCCTTCCTCTCGCACCCTGCACCCGGTTATCCTGGGCGTGCCCTTCCTCTTGGGTCGTATCTGTCCCGAAGGCGTCTCTGGGTGGCAGGGGTACTTCACGAGTCAGGCTGCCCTTCACTGATACTATCACTATGGCCTTGAAGCCACCTTTTCCTTCTCTTTATCACTTTCCCGAGATATCGGGTCCTGAGGCTTTGCCACGACGTCGCTCCCTCCATGGTCTTTCCTACCCATGGGTATCGGGGAACCATACTGTGATTGCCTTACTTTTACACTGTTTGATCTGGCTACGCCCTGGTTGGGCGACGCCTCCATCCAGGCGACGCCTCCAACCAGGCGACGCCTCGCCTTGGCGACGCCTTGTCCTATCTTGGCGACGCTTCCTCTTGGCGTCTCTACACCTGGGCGACGCCTCGAGTTGACTTTGACTTTCCAGTCATTGACTTTGACTTAGTCAACGCCCTGATACGGGACGGTACAAGTTCGAACCCCGTTTCCAACATTCTCCGCACTATTTAAACTACCCAAGCATTAAAGCGCCTTAAAGCGCCTTTAATTACAAATGTAACGCACTCAATCAGCGTATTTAATTTAGAAAACGTAGCGCATTTAAGACGTTGAAACGCTTGGGAGCCATTATAGTACCTGAATGCTCGAAAGGGAAACTGTATTGAATGACTTTAATTACCTGGCATTTGACTAAAGGGTGTTTCCATTCTGACATGGCTGTTGTACACGTGGAGGGCCTCACGACGCCGTGACCCCATCTGGGGGCGTTTCTGCCCACCTGGGGACGTTTCTGTGTGTGAGTCCTCCTGCTTGGGAGTGCTACTGTGCTAGGGATGACTTTTTGGGTGCCAACTCATGCCCCCAATCATGTAGTCACTTACTCTGAGAGCGTATCTGCCTTCCTCTCGTACCCCGCACCCGGTTACCCTGGGCGTGACCTTCCTCTTGGGTCGTATCTGTCCCGAAGGCGAAATCTGGGGCGGCAGGGGTACTTCGCGAGTCAGGCTGCCCTACACTGATGCTATCACTATGGCCTTGAAGCCACCTTCTCCTTCTCTTTATCACTCCCCCGAGCAATCGGGACCTGAGGCCTTCCCACGGCGTCGCTCCCTCCATGGTCTTTCCTACCCATGGGTATCGGGGAACCACACGGTGATTGCCCTGCTTTAGCACTGTTTGATCTGGCGACGCCCTGGTTGGGCGACGCCTTCACCTAGGCGACGCCTTGTCTTGGCGATGTTGGCACTTGGCGTCTCTCCACCTAGGCGACACCTTGCGTTGACTTTGACTTTGACTTAGTCAACGCCCGGATACGGGACGGTACACAAGCCCCCCAGTCTTAAGCCGAAGATTTGTCTTCAGCGCAAAGACTAAAGCCTCGCCCACGCCGTCCACGTGCCATCCTGATGACGCGTCATTCCCTGCTGACTCAAAAATTCTCGAATTGTTGACGTGACGCTCTCTGAACCCTAGGAGCGCTCTCACTGACTGATTGGACCTCCTCTGAAATGGTGATAATAACACCTTTTGGGGCTACCCTTGATCGCGCGCCACGTGGCCCATCGCATGGCCAGCCTCTAGAGACCCTTGCGTTTCCCTGGGGCGATTGATCCTTTGACACGTGGTACGATCTCACGGCCCCTAGTTAGCGCCTCTTGAGTTACGAAATATAACGTTTAAGTTACTCCAAACCCCGCGCTCACCCTACTGTTACATTCTTCCCCTCTGCGTTTCTGCACCGTTCGTCGTCTTCAAACCCCTTTTCTCCGCGATTGCTGTTCTCCCCTTCATGTGCTCTTCTTCCATCTTCCCTTCAATAGCAAAGGTATGATTTTCGAACACTCACGACCCTTCCCTTTCGTCGCATTGTATGATTTATTGAACTGCCTAGGACTGTTGTTGTTCATGCATTACTGCGTTCTTCCGCTTCTCCTTCCTTCTCTGGGTTTTCTCGCGTGGGTGATGTTTCCTGGGGTCACTCCCCTTCCTGCCATGGCTACACTTGCTAAACCCTTTTTCCTCTCTTCTTTCTCCAGCTATTTATTTACACCATGACGCGCACGAACGCGGAGCCTGATTCCTCACCCAAGACCCCCAAGTCCAACTACAAAGTTGTTCCGTCCGGTTGACCGGGACGTCTTCGTGCGCGACCTCAACCGTCAGCTAGGGTCTCCTTCCCACTGGTTACCTGTGAAATCCTGCAAAAAAGAGGACAAAGAGGCGCCCTAGCAGCCGTTTGCACTCCGACGCTCAAGTCAGCCAGCAAGAAACACCAAAACTGTTCACCTCCGTCTCTGAGCACCGCGTATGGCACTCTGAAGGTGGTAAAGAATAACTGTGTATTGTGTGTGTGTTCTCTCCTTCAGGCAAAGATATTCCCCAGTCACTGGTACGTAACCTTCAAGCACGGGCAAGCAACCAGAGAGTTCTCGTAAATTTGCCAAAAGTTCCAACCCCGTTTCCAACATTCCCCGCGCTATTTAAACCTCCCAAGCATTTAAAGCGCCTTAAAGCTCTTTTAATCACAAACGTAACGCACTCATTAAAGCGTTTAATTAGAAAACGTAGCGCATTTAAGACGTTGAAACGCTTGGGAGCCATCATAGTACCTGAACGCTCGAAACGGAAACTGTATTGAATGACTTTAATTACCTGGCACCTGACTAGAGAGTGTTTCTATTCTGACATGGCTGTCGTACACGTGGAGGGCCTCACGACGCCATGACCCCATCTGGGGGCGTTTCTGCCCACCTGGGGACGTTTCTACGTGTGAGTCCTCCTGCTTGGGAGTGCTACTGCGCTAGGGGTGACTTTTTGGGTGCCAACTCATACCCCCAATCATCTAGTCACCTACTCTGAGAGCGTATCTGCCTTCCTCTCGTACCCTGCACCCGGTTACCCTGGGCGTGACCTTCCTCTTGGGTCGTATCTGTCCCGAAGGCGTCTCTGGGGCGGCAGGGGTACTTCACGAGTCAGGCTGCCCTACACTGATGCTTTCACTATGGCCTTGAAGCCACCTTTTCCTTCTCTTTATCGCTGCCCCGTGCTATCGGGACCTGAGGCCTTCCCACGGCGTCGCTCCCTCCATGGTCTTTCCTACCCATGGGTATCGGGGAACCACACTGTGATTGCCTTGTTTCAGCACTGTTTGATCTGGCGACGCCCTGGTTTGGCGACGCCTTCACCTAGGCGACGCCTTGCCTTGGCGACGCTTCCTCTTGGCGATGCTGGCACTTGGCGTCTCTCCACCTAGGCGACGCCTTGCGTTGACTTTGACTCTCCAGCCGTTGACTTTGACCTTGACTTAGTCAACGCCCGGATACGGGATGGTACACAAGCCCCCCAGTCTTAAGCCGAAGACTTGTCTTCAGCGCAAAGACTAAAGCCTCGCCCACGCTGTCCACGTGCCCTCCTGATGACGTGTCATTCTCTGCTGACTCAACAATTCTTCGAATTACAGACGTGACACTTTCTGAACCACAGGGGTATTCTTAATGGCTGATTGGACATCCCCTGAAATGGGAAAAATAATGCCCTTTGAGGCTGCGCTTAATCGCGTGCAACGTGGCTCATCGTGCGGTCATCTTTAAGAACCTCTTGCGCTCCCCTTGAGCACTTAATCCTGCAACACGTGGCATCATCACACGGTCATCATGTGTTGTCCCTTGCGCTTCTCGTACCGTTTAAGTTACCCAAACCCCGCGCTTGCCACTACTGTTACATCCACTTTCTCTGCCCTTTCTCACTGTTCATCTTCTCTGAATCCCTTCTCTCGCGACCCCTGTTCATTCGTGCTTCCGCTCTCCACGCCCTTCAGCCCCCAAAGGTACGGTTTTTTCCCTCCTTGATGATTCTCTTCACTGTATGAACTGCCTGGGACTGTCCATATTACCGCATTTCTTTGGATATCGTTTGTATGCTTCTTTGTTCCTCTCGTTCCCCTTCGCTCTCGTGTGGGTAGGGCGCTCCTAGGATTCTTCCATTTTTTCCCCTTTTCTTCTCCCAACCCCTTTTCTCTGAACCCTTTCTTTTTCTTTTGACCTTCAGCTTTGGCATTGATGGCGAAAACTAAGACCGTCGCGCCTCCCCCGCTCCCTAAGTCTTATTATAAGGGCGAATACGACTGGGCTCCCGACGATCTTCTCGACGAATGCTCCCTCCTAAACTCTGTTGAGGACGTTGAGGCTCACAGGGGGGACCCTGCGCTTTATAATTTCAACGCCTTTCATAAAAATCACGACTCCCAAGTCCTGGTATGCTGGGTGCGACCTGGGATGCCCGTTTGTGCGGACTCAAGAGATACTGGGGGAAGCTCCTTCTTCTTCCTTTATCAAATGGTGCTCAAGAGAGTGGGCCTGCGTCTGCCCCTTACTTCTTTCGAGAAAGAGCTGCTTACAGAGATAAACACCGCTCCCGCCCAGCTCCACCCCAACAGTTGGGCTTTCGTGAGGGGGTTCCAGATTCTCTGCGGTTATTTAGGTGTCCCCTCTTCTGTAGACGTTTTTCTTCACTTTTTCGAGGTAAAGAAACAGGGAAAGAGCCTATGGATGAGCTTTTCTGGCATCGCCGGGCGCATCATCCTTACGCTCTTCCAAAATTCGTTCAAAGGATGGAAAGGGAAATTCTTCAAGGTACGTGCGACCAAGCGCGATCCTACCATCCTAGAGGGCTTTCCCCTATACTGGACGGATAAGCCCATAACCATGAAGGCCCTGGCTTTGGATGAGCTTACCCCCTCCGACCGGGATGTGTGCAAAGCCTTGGCGGGACTGGGGGTAGTCTTCGATACCGCCAAACTCATCGCGAACGAATTGAACGCCCATGGGCTTTCTACCTACTTTGGTATCTGCCCTTGATTGTTTATGATGCATTAGCTGTTGTGGTTATCTGCGTGTGTTTGGCCATAGAATTTCCCTTCTGCTTCATCTGAACCAACCTTTACTCTATTATTTTTCGCTGCTGCAGGTTCAGTGATGACTTCCTCAAGATGGCTTGCTCTTGCCAAATTTTTGAAGAAGGCAAAATCTACCAAAGAAGGTGGGGACGTCGTCGCCTCTGACGTGCCCACCGTCGCTTCCCTACCGATTCCTCCACCGTCTGCTTCTCCTCCTCCCATTGCTGCAGTTCCATTAGCCATGGCGTCGACCCCTGCCTCAGCGCGCCCTAACAAAGGGAAAAGGGTGTTGATAGTAGATTCTGACAGCGAAGACTCGGGTACTGCCCTGGTTTCCCATAAGAGGAGGGCTACGGGTCTCACTGCCTCACCCGCCGCGCCCCCCGGCGATGGGAACTCTCTCAGGGACGATCCTCCTAGTGCCACCTCACCGCCGCCTCCACCAGCCCACGAGGAGCGAGAGGAAAGGATTGACTCGGTTCCCCCGCCTTCGCCGTTGCCGCATCGTGACGCAGCTGAAGCCTCGGGCTCCGCCCCTCCTGTATCAGTCCCTGGCTCGACCTCGCGCAAACCCCGGATTCCTCGTTCCATTCATAGGGAGTTGACGCAGGGCTTCACCGAAGGAATGTCGCCGACTGATCCTCAAAAAGGGGGAGGCATGCCTTATTATATGGGGGCCTTCCTGGCGGTGGCAATCAAGTGGCGCACTCAGGCTCGAAATGCTATCAAAGGGAGGGAGGCTCTCCGCAAGCTGAGACAAGAGGTGGGGGCGTTGAAGGAGGAGAAGCAAAACTGGGGACTCAAGGAGGAAGCTTCCCAATCTCTGCTAAAACTGGCCCATGAGAGCAGGGAGAGAGCTGAGGCGTACGCGCGAGAACTGGAACAGGCGCATGCCGCTCAACTAGCCCAGCTCACCTCCTATCAAATCCAAAACATTGGCCTCCAGGAGGCGGCTCTTACATCCGAGGTGCAGCGAAGAAAACTTGATGAGTTGGATGCTGCTTGGAGGCAGAAGCTAGGTGAGAGAGAGGACGCCTTGGCTGCGAAGGTTGACGCGTTGAGCCTTCTCCAAGCCGAGGCTAGCAAGCTCCGCGTGGAGAAAGAATTCCTGGAGAAGCAATTGACATCCAAGGATTCCAGGATTACGGAACTAGAGGGGGAGGTCCAAGAACTGACTGGGGAGATGGCGGGGGCGTTTGAGGAGGGCTTCCAAGAGGCTCTGACCCAGGCGTCCTGCAAGAACCCGGGCATCAATATTTCGAACTGCGACCCCACACACCATGTCGTCGACGGGAAGGTCGTGCCCATGGACTTGGATGACTGAACCGCTGTCTCTCACCCGCCACCTTTACCTTCAAGCTTAATTCCTTTATACTTTACCTTCGTTTTTGACTTCCTCTGTTAAAACTTGTAATTCTTTGAACCATCCGTACTCTTGTTACAAATCTGGGTGTTCGTATGGTTGCTTTTGTGCATTCACGATATAGAATCCTGCCTGTGCGTTCTTACTCTCATTCTTTGCCTTCGCGCGCTTTGGTTATTTTATTTGTGTTTTGCCTGTTTCTTTCACTTCGTTGGATGGCCTTGTATGCCCGGGAAAGGTCGCGTGCCAACCCTCACGCCCATGGAGAGGCTCACCTAGTGACGTCGTATCGTCCACAGGGTATCTCTAACACCGAAATGGTTCTTTCCTTGATCCTTAGCACCCGGCGCCCACGCCTAAGGAGAGGCCTGCTACAGTAGCGCCGTATCGTCCCCGGGTGTCTAAAACGTCGAGTGCTTTGGGGGGGGGGGGGGGGTCGTTCCCTCTATGGTCTTTCCTTCCCATAGGTATCGGGGAACGCCCTGCCAGCGATTGGCTGGCGTTTTGGCGGTCCCGCCTCCCTCCACAGTCTTTCCTACCTGTGGGTCTCGGGGAGGTGACGCCAACAACTAACTCTCCCCCTTCAATTTCGTCTCCCTCCACAGTTTTTCCTACCTGTGGGTATCGGGGAGGCGACCCTGTAGATATTTGGGTTGGCGGCGCCCGCGACGTCTCACGCTGGCGTCGCCCTTCACATCGTCCGCGTTCTCCTACTTGTTGTAAGTCTCTTCGCAGTTCCTCATTGGCCCTACGCAATTCTGTATTGTCCGCTCGGGAAGCTGCTACTTCCACTTGGAGAGCGTGCATCATATCCAAGATTTGTTGCGTGGTCACATTATCCCCCCAGGGGGTGCCCTTCCTACGGATCCAGCAGCCGCTTGTCTCGTACTCCTCATATTGTTGGTGAAGACTCCTTTGTAACTTGTGAGCGGGACCTTGTTTTATCGGGCCCCATGGTGGGCGCCAAATGTTCTCGCCGGTTGACTCGCTTCGCCGGTTGACTCCAACAGCTACTTTAGCCCTTCAATCTTGCCTTAGAATCGTGCCTTCTTGGTCAAGAAACCTTTCACCTGCAAAGACAAAGGGGCGCCCTAGCGGTCGTTTGCTCTCCGACGCTCAAGTCAGTATTAGGGCAAAGAAACACCAAGTGTGTACACTAGCTTCAGTCTTAAAAATTGCGTACCTTGATAGGGTTCTTAGCACCCTTTATATAGGTTGAAGCTAGGGCTTATCTCTGTTCTATTACACTTGGCTAGGGTTCCTTGGAGAATGTCCTTGTGCTGCTATCGTGTAATCTTAGCGTATTTGGCACATGAATTTCCCTTAACTGGAGTGCAACGAATAACAAAGTGGTTGTCTAGGTACCAACTTGTGCACCTAATATCCAACACCATCTGTTTCGTGGGTGCCCTATGTATCCACGTGCCATGCATGCAACTTCTCTGGAAACCCTAATTCTAATGGGCCCTTACGCCTCTTAGGATTATCCATGGTGTTGCGCCTTTATGCGTCATACACACCACGTGCATGGATCCCTCGTGACTTAGGCTTCCCAGATTTAATCCTCCCACAGAAAAGTTTCTTACTCTTGATTGAGGATTCTTTATGTAGCTCTTCTAAAACTGTTGCAGCTCTTCTAAAACTGCATCTTGTTTAATTCTTCAACAACACCTATATTTCCGTTGTTGATCCTCAACCCATCATGTTTTAAACCAGTGATTGCATTCCAGACATCATGAGTGATCTCCATGTCCACCCCACTCACATGTGACAAATATTGTCACCAATGATTTGGAAATTAGTGTAGAAGACTCTTACCAAATCTGGGTAGATGTTCCTAGACATTTCAGGGAACCTTTTCAGCATTTGTTCCTTCAGAAGACACCTCACTTCCATGAGTGTATGTTCCTTCAACCAGTTGAAGGTGACAAGCTTTGGATTGTTTATCATCTTCCTGCTTGTTTCATGGAGATACTCCTCAATTTGCTCATCCTCTCCCAAGAACCATCCTTCTAAGCGCCCACCCCTCTTTATTCTACGAGTTTTCATCCTTTTAGAGGAAGGAGAAGGGGAATCCATGGAGGAAGAAAGAGATAACAGAAACAAAGGGAGAAAAACAACATATTTGATATGAAGGCAAAGGAGTAATTTGTTCAGAGAAATAACTGACCCACGTCAGTCTTTGAACATAATTCACATGACGAGCACATAGAGAATTGACTAGTCATAAAAGCTCTTAAATTTCCAAGAGTTATAAAATATATTCCCTTTAAGACCAAAAATAACTTCCAATCAGGTTATTTTCAAAGCAATAATAAATGCCACTTTGACCCATTAGTGTTTGGAATTAAGAGAAACAGTTGTACCAAAGGACAAGGTTTCAAAACAGCTTTAAAACAAAATTGACAAAGAGAAAACAAAAAGTTGTTTCGTGAAAAAGAAATAAAAATTTCTACACTTGAAAAAAAAACTTTACAAATTAAAAAAAAAATTAATTTGGCAATGTTAAACAAACATTTTGATGATTTCATAAACGATAAAGAAGAGATATTTTCACAACATATGTGCACAAGAGAAACAATTCAATTAATGTCTCATCAAATCATAATGAATCAAGTACACATAGTGACAGTATTATTATACTTCACAAAATGTGTTTGTTCATAGGATTAGCCATCAAAGCATTCACACTAGATTTCTTTTACAATTGAGGCACCATCTTTTTCATCAAGGAGTCTAAGCATTCATGAATCCCTGCAGAGTACAAATATTAGCAGAAAAGATTTGGTCTCTTTTTGAATTTCTATTGGAGTTAATTTGGTAATAAGAACCTTTAAGATTCTTAGGCACCCACTTTAAAATACCCTTGGGAACAAAAACATTCCTCACTTTACAGAACCTGACAGAATGGCCTATTCTCATACAATAAAACCAAGAAACAACCGGTTGTTTCGACCTTTTAATCGGTTGTTTTTCTGCGATGGTTGAAAAAGGTTTTGAAAGGCCACTGCTTTTGCTCTATGGATTAAAACCAACTCCAGATTTACTAGACTTAACAAATTTTGTTAAGATTTTTAAAAAACAATTGATTGAAGGCTCAATTCAACCGATTGAATTGGCCTTGACTATGAGGTCAACTAATTTAAGTGATCCTGCCTGTTGACCAAAACGCTGGAGCTTGCCTCATCAAACTTGGATCGACGTGTGCACCGCGTCAACCTCCGTCCTTCGCCACGATCCACCTCAAGAACCTGCAAAAGAACAGAGCGGCGCCGCTGCGTCCGATCGCACTCCAACGCCCAAGTCAGTGACTGAACCACCAAATACTAAGAGTAACTCTCAAGAACTCTCAAGGAACCATGAACCAGTTCTCTCTCAGTATACTCAGGAAACTCGCAAGCGTAAAGAAGATAATCTGAACGTGCGTACCTCAGAAGTTCGTTGGGAAACCCTTATATACCTAGCCACTTTCTCTCTCCTGGCAGTTACAGACCTGGACACGTGGCTCGCATCCAGCTGTACACGTGCCATCATCTGGAGCCTCCTTGACTTGGGCGCTGCTTCTGACTCTCATTTGGCTAAGTTACTTATGCCTGATACCACTCAGGGCATAGCTGTCCTGGAGTGCGATCTCTACTGGATTGGCGAGCTAGGGTGCCTTCGTACACACCTTCCCTGTGGTCTCGCCGGCCGCCTTCATCATCTACTCTTCTTGCTTCACCGTGTATGCCATGTGAGCTATCCCCCGACCTCATCCTCTGGCCAGCTGGGAAATGTCTATCTGCCTTCATCTCCGGCGATGTCCTTTCTTCGGCGATCTCTAATCACTTGGTCGCCTGGATTCATATCTGGCGACTTCATCTTCAACTTGGTGACCGCCGGTTCTGGTGTGCTGGAGATCGGAGCACGCCAACTTAATAACTGGCGACTACACGAGCCCCCCGACCTCCTTCCCTTCTGCCAACCTGGCGCGTCATCAACACGCCTATACAATAGCTTGGTACCACGTCATCACTTCCGACTGCCAGGGCAGTACACAAGCCCCCCAGTCTTGAGCGAAGACCTGTCCAGCGAAAAGACTAAAGGAGTCACGTCAATACCGATCCACGTGGCGCTGGCCCAGAATTCCAAGCGGTTGTACTTTCTGCTTTCCTGACGCTCCACCAAACTCTCCTCCCATCGCTCGACACGTGGCTTCATCAACGGTTACCTTCAATTGCCGTTTGCGCTTCCCAAACCCATTTCGAAAAACCCTTAAACCCATTTCTCTTCACTGTTCCATCACTTCTTCGTTTTCTCAGACACTTCAACTTCTTCTGCAAAAGCTCTCAACACTTTTCAACCTCCTGAATCACCAATTTCCTTCATCACTCTTCCGATCATAAAAAGGTACTTCCTTTATTCTTTCTGCTGGTTTTTCCTGCATTTTAACCGATTCGCATCATCCATTAACTGTCTGGTGCATACGCTGTGGGCTGTTTTTTCTATTTCTCCTTCTTCGTAACTTAGGGCTTCGTCTTTGTTACAACGAACCTTCGTTCGTTCGTTTTTCACCCTTCTTTCACGATCGAGTCAGCTTCTGCGAACCCTGATCGCCTTTTCTTTTCTTTTTCCTCTGCAGCTTCCGCAATGACTCGCTCAAAGATCACCCCAAATCCTCCTCCCTCGTCACGAAACCCCTCATCTCAAGCACACAACCCACCGCGAGCACGTGGTGCTTCTTCTTCTTAGGCTAAGAGGCCTGCACCCTCCCGCCCCAACTTGGCCCAGGCTACTCCGCCTGTCGCCGGAGGAGCCTCCGTCCCCTCTCCAGATTTCAAAAAACTATACCCATGGGCCACCTCGACCTTGCTGAAGGAAACCTCCTCAGTAAACTCTGCTGGGGCGGTTCTTCGACTGACGAAAGGGGATGAGCCTCACCAGTCGTTCCACAAGGAGCACGACGAAAAGATGACGGTGCTACCTTGCCCCCCCGACCTGCCAGTGTGCGCCGACGACAAGGGGAACAACGGTGGGCTGTTCTGCTTCGTCTACACCACTCTGTTCAAGAAGGTGAAACTTAGGTTTCCCTTCACTCGCTTTGAAAGGGAGCTTCTTACCGAGCTCGACATCGCCGCCGCCCAGCTCCATCCCAACAGCTGGGCATTCGTGCGGGCGTTCCAGATTATGTGCGACCACCTGGGGCTGCCAGCGTCAGTGGACGTCTTTCTCTTCCTCTTCGAAGCCAAACACCCAGGAGATCGCCTGTGGGTGAGTTTGAACGGGATTGCTGGGAGGTCGATCCTCTCTATCTTCCAGCAATCCTACAAAGACTGGAAGGGCAAGTTCGTCCAGGTGCGCCCAAATGACAAGGTCGCCTCACTGCTCGACGGCTTCCCCTTGTATTAGGTAAACAAGGGGAACAAGGAGTCCAAAGGCAGCTTCAGGAGGCCAAGGAGTCCAGACAGCATGGGTGCTTTGGACAAGGACCTATGCTTCTTCTGGAAGAGTGTGGCAGATGCCAACATTACCTTCCTCACCACCACGCTCATCTGCTTCGAGTTCTTCGAAGATCAACTCGAAATTCGCATAGGTTAGAACTCACCTCAACGTCTAAGTCTTTATTTTGACATTACCTCTATTAACTGTTTCTGGGCGTCTTGTGCGTTGTGCACAAGACTTTGGTTTTATTTTCTGCACCACTGATCTGCTTTCTGTTGCATACTGACTTATGCGTTTATTTTCTCTCTGAGCTAACCCATGCATCTTTGCTTTATGCAGATCATATGTTGGGCCAGGGCAAACTTGCTGAACTGAGGGCGCTCGCCCGAGCCCACGGGTTGGCATCGGGTTCCCAGACCGTGCCAAACTCAGTGGTGGAGATCGCCGCTGCACAGGGCAGATCGCCACCTAAAGGCCCAATGTCCTCCGAGGCCCAGCCCGCCAACCAGCGCAAAAAGCTTATCCTCAGGAAACCAAAGAGGAAAGCTCCCCAAGTAGTCCACGAGGAAGAAGAAGAAGATGATGAGGCGACTGAAGATGGCCTCATCATCAAGAGGAAGAGGGTGGCGCCTTCTTCACCATCTGCTCCACCCCCTCTTCCAACATCAACACCACCATCCACACCTGCTCCGCCTCCAACATTGCTTCCTCCACCAGCTCCCGCCTCGCCAGTCCAAGCGATTCCTTTGGCGTCTGCACCTCCTGTGGTTGAGGCCCCCGAGCCTAACTTCATAGAGAACCCCCAAGCGCCTCCACGCCTTATGTATCAGCTGGAGGGGGTCCTCCTTCAAACGCCTCAACCGCAAACGCTGCACTAGTCGGGGATGAAGGTGCTCACCACTCTCCAATTCTTATCACTGAATCCCCGACGTCGCCACCACGCCAAGAAGCACCCGCTGAGCAACCAACTCAAGAAGGTGGCGGCGAAAACCAACAACAAGCCCACCCGGTGCCTCCACAAGCAAACCTCTCTCCTGAGGTCAAGAGGATGTGGGAGCCCTTCTCAGCAAAACTAAAGATGATGGCGGAGGATTTCCCCTCCATTATATCTAAAGCTGTGGAGAGCTCCACCAGGAAGCTCCAGGATGACCTCTTCACACTCCGAGCTGAGAATAACTCCATAAGGATTGAGGCGGAGAGGTTATCCTGCAATCTGACACTCGCCGAGATCGAGCACTCCCGAGTAGAAGATGCCATGAGCACCGAGCTCCGGGTGGCGCGCAAGGAGGCCACCGATCTACGCCATAAGGTGCAGCTCTTGGCTCAAGAGAAAATTGAGCTGGAGAGCAAGCTAGTACCTTATCGCGTCAAAGTGGCTGACCTGGAGGCCTTGATTAAAACTGACGCCGCCAAGGTGAAGAAGCTCGAACAAAGGTTAGCCGATCGGTAGGTTTTCCTGGGGAAGGTGGAAAAGGAGAGAGACGACACCATGGCCAAGCTTGCCGAAGCCAACAAGGAAAACGGGAAGATCGCTGCTGAGCTGGCCCAGGTGCAGGCAGAATCCAAGAAGGTTACTGAAGACCTTCTTCAAGCTCGGGAAGCAGTTGAAGAACTTAAGAAGCAAGCTGAAGAGCTGAAGCAGCAGAATGAGGGGCTAAAGAAACAAATCGAAGAACTTGAGCTGAGCTCTGCCCAGATTCTTGTTGCTGGATTCGAGGCCGCCCGGGAACAGTTCGCTTGCCTGTATCCCGATTTAGATCTTACCATGGTGTCCCTCAACAACGAGGTGGTGGATGGGAAGGTTGTTCCCTCTGAAGATTGATTGGCTTCCCTCCATCCATTACTTTTATGCTTTCTCCTTACATAAGATTGTAATAGACTTTCCCCTTTTTCTGTATATGTGCCTTGAACTGATGTTTACTTAATGATAAAGTCTTTGCGTTTCTTCTTGTAACCTCTTTGTCTGCTTTATCTTTCCTTGCACGATTTACTTCAAAGAAATTAACTTAGTAATTTCGTAAGTGCAATCGTGTACTTAACTGCTTCGAGCTACCGATCTTCGAACAAAACACTCTAACAACTTGTAACTTCAAGATAATGAACCTTAGCGTAAAATCGCTCTTCAAATAACGAACTTCAACTCAACTAATGGCTTAGGACACCGCTGGTCTGATCTGCCTTATCAAAACGGGTCTTGACTTTCTCGCCATTGCTTGAACTTTTCTTGGTCGCCAAAGACTCTTGGCGATACCAGCTTCCTCCTGCCTTCACAACTTGGCCATTGTTCCTTTATCTGGGGGTAGAGGCGCCTTTCGGATCCTTCTCTACCTTCCTGAGCTTCAGAACAAGAGACCGGGTGGCTAGGCGTTCTCTCCGAACCTGCCTTAGCCACCTAACAAATTTCTTCTGCCCTTTACACCATACCTGAACTCGTTCGAGACGAGAAGGATTTTATCTTGCCTGAACTCGCTCATAGGCGAGAAGGTCTTTAACTCGTGCCTCTGCATTGCCCCAGGAGTTACATCTCCTCTCCCCCAGAAACACTGAGGACTTTTCGCTGGTGCCTCTACATTGCCCCAGGGGTTACATCTTCTCCCCCCCAGAAACACCGAGGACTTTTCACTAGTGCCTCTACATTGCTCCGGGGGTTACATCTTCTCGCCCCCAGAAACACTGAGGACCTTTCACTGGTGCCTCTACATTGCTCCAGGGGTTACATCTTCTCGCCCCCAGAAACACTGAGGACTTTTCACTGGTGCCTCTACATTGCTCCAGGGGTTACATCTTCTCGCCCCCAGAAACACTGAGGACTTTTCACTGGTGCCTCTACATTGCTCCAGGGGTTACATCTTCTCGCCCCCAGAAACACTGAGGACTTTTCATTCTTCCTCGCCTGCACTCGCTTGACGACGAGGAGGTCTTTATCTCGCCTCAGAACGCACGAGAGCGTTGAGGTCTTTTAACTGGTGCCTCCGATCGCTGAAAGACGATGAGGACTTTAACTTTAACTGGTGCCTCCAATCGCCGAAAGACGATGAGGACTTTAACTTTAACTGGTGCCTCCAATCGCCGAAAGACGATGAGGACTTTAATTTTAACTGGTGCCTCCAATCGTCGAAAGACGATGAGGACTTGGAAACTTTTTAGAAAGCATGCAATATATCTTTATCTTGCCTTAAATAAAATATAAGTGACAAGGTCTTTCTTCAAAACTTTCAGAAAACAACAAGCATGCAATCTAACATAACTTTAAGCTTCGAAAACTCTTCTTTATTGGGTGGCCTCATCAAAAACCTTCCTTAGGGAAAAAAGAGTGCCCCCTTCAAACTGTTTTAACAGAAACATTGTAATATAACTTCATGTTTGTCTTTACTTACAAAGTTCTCAACTGTAATATAACTTGAGGTGCGTGGCGTTCCAAGTGCGGGGAATCGCCCCTCCTTCCAATGTTTCTAAGCGGTAGGCGCCGTTCCCAAGCGCCTCGGTTATTCTGAACGGTCCTGTCCACTTAGGCGATAACTTATTCTCCATCTCGTACTGGTGGGCTTTCCTCATCACCAGGTCGCCCTCTCTGAACTGTCTTGGCATCACCTTCGAGTTATATCTTCGTTCAATCCTTCTCTTCACCGCCTCAGCTTTCAATCTCGCCTCTTCCCTGACTTCATCCAGTAGATCCAGGTTCAACCTTCTCTCCTCATTCGAGTCTTCCTCCACGAAGTTCTGGAATCTCGGCGAGCTCTCCTGGATCTCTACTGGAATCATTGCGTCGCACCCATAAACCAAACTGAACGGGGTCTCATGGGTTCCTGACTGCTCGGTGGTGTGGTACGCCCAAACTATACGGGGTACCTCCTCAGCCCAACTTCCTTTGGCTTTCTCTAGCCTTCTCTTCAAACCTCTTAGCAACACCCGATTGGCTGACTCTACTTGGCCATTCGTCTGAGGGTGATCGACGGATGCAAACACTTGTTGAATTCCCACCCCTTCGCACAGCTTCTTCAACAGGTGACTTGCAAACTGAGTCCCATTGTCCGACACCAGGCGCTTGGGCACACCAAACCGGCACACAATGTTCTTCCACACGAAACCCTCAACCTTGTGTGCGGTGATCTGGGCCACTGGTTCTGCTTCGATCCACTTGGTGAAATACTCAATCGCCACCACCAAGTACTTCATCTGCCTGATCGCCAGTGGGAATGGTCCCAGGATGTCGATTCCCCATGTATGAAATGGCCAAGGGCTGTAAATCGACTTCAGCTCCTCGGGAGGCGCCTTGTGCCAATCGGCGTGCTGCTGGCATTGCTTGCAGCACTGCGCATATCTCTTGCAATCTTCTCTCATCGTTGGCCAGTAGTAACCTGCATGGCGAGTCCTTGCGGCCAGAGCTCGACCCCCGACGTGGCTTCCGCAAATCCCTTCATGGAGCTCTGCCATAATTCTTGTACACTTTTCCCCGTGCACACATTCCAGGAGTGGGTGAGTGAACCCAAACCTGTACAGCTCGCCATCAATCATTGTGAACTTGCTAGAATTCTTCTTTACCTTCCTAGCCTCCGTCGGATCCAGCGGGAGAAGGCCATCCGCCAAGCATCGTTTGTGCTGCGTCACCCAGGTGTCTGGCTCGTGCGTAGCGCAGACCTGCGTTATGTTCACCCTCTCCCCCCGACATGCTCTTATTCTTGGCGACCTCAAAGTCTCTTGAGTCAGGGACCTATGACTTCTCGCCGCTTTCTCCGTCGACTTGCTTATCTAAAGAACCAGGTGATCTGCTACAAATGCTCTCGGCGTCTTCAGAGTTTCTTGAATCACCGTCCTCTGCCTACCCCCCTTGCCTGAACTGGCGAGCTTAGCTAGCAAGTCAGCTCGGGCATTCTGCTCTCTGGGCACATGCACCACTTCAAAGGAGGCAAAGGAACTCTTCAATTCCTATACATACTCCAGGTAAGCCGCCATTTGTGGATCTTTAGCCTGGAACTCGCCTGTTACTTGCCCCGTGACCAGCAGCGAGTCACTCTTTGCCATCAACACCCTAGCTCCCATCACTTTGGCCAGCAAGATCCCGGCGATCAGCGCCTCATATTCTGCTTGATTATTGCTGGCCTTGAAGGCAAACCTCAAGGATTGTTCGATCAGCACGCCGTTGGGTCCCTCCAAGATGACTCCAGCACCGCTACCCTGCTGGTTTGACAATCCATCCACTGAGAGTACCCAACGGAAGTCATCCCCTTCAACTCGTGTCGCTTCAGATGAGAGCTCGACCACGAAGTCTGCGAAGATCTGCCCCTTGATCGGGCCTCGGGGCTCGTACTTAATATCAAACTCCGACAGCTCCACTGCCCACTTCACCATCCTCCCAGCAACGTCGGGCTTCTTCAAGACCTTCTGGATGGGCAGGTCGGTCATCACCAGTATCGTGAAGCTATGAAAATAGTGGCGCAACCTCCTTGCCGAAAATACCACAGCCAGCGCAGCCTTCTCCAGGGCCTGATACCTTACCTCCGGGCCCTGCAGCACCTTACTAACAAAATAAATAGGCTTTTGAGCCTGATCTTGGTCCTGGGCGAGCACCGCACTCACCGCCCTCTCAGTTACAGCAAAATACAACCTGAGAGGGGTTCCCACCAGCGGTTTGCACAAAACCGGCGGGCTCGCCAGATACTCCTTCAGCTTGACGAAGGCTTCCTCACACTCCTTCGTCCAGGCAAACTTGTTATTCCGCCTTAAGCACTGAAAATATGGATGGCCCTTCTCTCCGCTAGCCGACATGAACCGAGACAGGGCGGCCATCCGACCTGTAAGCTGCTGTACTTCCTTCACAGTGGCTGGGCTCCTCATCGCCAAGATGGCGGCACACTTATCAGGGTTGGCTTCTATTCCTCTCTCAGTTAAGAGGAAACCCAAGAACTTCCCAGCCTCCACGCCAAAGATGCACTTCTCCGGATTCAGCTTCAACCTAAACTTGGCGATCGTAGTAAACAACTCCTCCAAGTCCGCAACGTGCTTGCTTTTCTCTGGCGAGGTCACGACCATGTCATCCACATACGCTTGCACATTCCTTCCCAGCATGGGTGCAAGTACTCGATCCATCAACCTCTGGTACGTGGCCCCCGCATTCTTCAGCCCAAAAGGCATCACCTTGTAGCAGTAGCACGATCTCTCGGTCATGAAGGCAATCTTCTCCTCATCCATGGGATGCATCTTGATCTGGTTATACCCCGAGAAGGCATCCAGGAAACTTAACAACTTACACCCTGCAGCACTGTCCACCAAGGCGTCTATGCTTGGTAGAGGATATGAGTCCTTCGGGCAAGCCTTATTCAGATCAGTGAAATCGACGCACATGCGCCATTTCCCATTACTCTTCTTCACCAGCACGACATTGGCTAGCCAATCGGGGTACTGCACCTCCCTGATATGGCCTGCAGCGAGGAGTTTCTGTGTTTCGTCTCTAATCGCCTGCCTCCTCTCCTCGTTGAACTTCCTTCTTCTCTGTCGTACTGGTCTCACCAAGTTGTCCATCGCCAAATGATGGCACAAGAAGTCGGGATCGATCCCAGGCATGTCCAAAGCGGACCATGCAAACGCATCCAGATGCCGCTCTATCACCTTGGCGATCTGGTCCCGGAGCTCAACCTCCAGGGATCTTCCCAGCTTGAAGATCTTTCCCCCGATCTCTCTCTCGAGCCACTGCTCGACGGGTTTTGGCCTGGTTTCTCTGGCGATCACCGCCCTGGCGATTCCCAGCTCCCTCGCTTCCTCAGGGCGATTCCTTGCCTCCTCTTCTTCCAGACCGGCGTTCCCCTCCCCCAGCTCAGCATCCACCATCACCACATCTCTTCCGGCGGTCTCTTCTATTACCGTCGATCTGGGCTTCACACCAGGAGGCGGGGTGGTTGTCACATAACTCACAGACCTTTTGTTTTTCAAGCTATTCTCATAGCACTTCTTTGCTTCTTTCTGGTCAGATTTGATGGTGATCACCACCCCCTCCATAGACGGCAACTTCACCTTCATGTGCCGGGTCGACGGTATAGCGCCTATCCTGTTGAGCGTGGGCCTTCCCAACAGAATGTTGTATGCTGAAGGAGCGTTCACGACAAGGTATTTGATCTTCTCTGTTCTCGAACCCGCCTCATCTGTAAACGTAGTCCTCAACTCTATGTACCCCCTGACCTCTACCTGGTCACCAGCAAAACCATACAAACACCCTCCATAGGGCCTCAGCTGGTCAAGGGGTAGCTCCAACTGCGTGAAAGTCGGCCAGAACATCACGTCTGCCGAGCTTCCTTGGTCCACCAGAACCCTGTGGACCTTTCTTCCTGCTGTGATCAACGAGATGACTATGGGATCGTTGTCATGAGGCACAACGTCCCGAAGATCTTGCTTGGTGAACGTAATGTCCACATCCGGCGAGTGGTCTTCAAACATATCCACCGTCATCACAGACCTGGCCTACTTCTTCCTCTGTGATGCGGTGTATCCACCACCTAAGAAACCTCCTGCAATGGTGTGGATTTCCCCGTGGGTAGGCATCTCGTGCTGCTGGGCCTCTCCACCTGCTGGTTGGGAACTCGATGTGCCCCCGGTTCTTCTGTCCAGCAAGTAGTCATTTAGGAACCCGCTCTTAACCAGATCGTCGAGCTGGTATCCTAAAGCCAAACACGAATCAACGGTGTGGCCAAAGCCCTGGTGGAACTCACACCAGGCATCTGGCTTTGGTCCCAGCACCTTGTCGCCCACCTTCTCGGGCGTTTTCAACCTAGCCGATACATTGGGAATGGCGATCAGGTCCGCCAATCCCATGACAAACTTGTGCTTAGGCGGGCGATTGTACTCCCGGCGTGCTGGTTGAGGGCGTCCTTGGCCCCTGCCCTTGTTCTTCCTCGGGTCATAAGGATGGCGAGTCCTCTGATCCCTTCTGGCCGCCGTTGTCTCCAGCACCCTCTGTGGCTGGATCCTGGTCTGGGCGCGTGGCCTAGCGGGAGCCACGCTTCCCCTCTTCTCGGCGACTTCATTCTCATCGGCAATGTGAGCCACCGCAAGTCGCCTGACCTCAGCAAACGTGGTAGGGTGAGCCCTGATCAATGCCTCACAGAATGGTCCCGGCAACACGCCCTTCTTAAATGCATAAACCAGCATTTCTTCATCTTTGGCCGGCGATCGGACCATCTGCGCCCCAAAACGATTCAGGTAGTCCCTGAGGGACTCTCCCTGATACTACCTTATGTCGAACAAATCATAAGACACCCTGGGCGGTGCCTTATTCACGATGTACTGCTCGACGAAAATCTTTGAAAACTGTTGGAAGTTGGTTATGTGCCCTGTAGGCAGGCTCACAAACCATTCCAGCGCCGTTCCCTGGAGTGTGCTCACAAACATCTTGCAGTACACGGCGTCTGACCCTCCTGACAGCATCATCTGCGTATGGAACATGGTGAGATGAGCTTCAGGATCCTCCACGCCGGTGAAAACAGCCTTCACAGGTACCACACTCGCAGGGATGGGCGTGTCGGTAATCGCCTGAGCGAAAGGCATAGGAAAAACACGAGGCGGCGTTGACGGCGCGACCTCTTCAGCGACCGGGCGCCCTCGCTGCTCCTGAAGAGCTTGACGCAGTTCTTCAGTTACTTTGCTAAGCTCATCATTCCTGGCCCGAGAGGCGACCAGGTCCTCGTGCATTCTCGCCTGTTCTATGCGCGAGGCTTCCACATTCGCCTGCAACGAACGCATAATCTCCACCATCTGCGCCATGGTCATGGCGACGGCGCCTTCAGCAGCAACGGGCGCAACTAGACTTGAACGGTTACTTCTCATTTTTCTCATGAACACTTAGCAAATCACAGAGAGCAATGAACAACACCTCCTTCAGCGACGATCGATTCAGCGATCAATCGGTCAGAACTTTGCGACACTTCGCAAGAAACCTCAAGAACACAGCGAACCTCCACAGAAACCTCCAACTCCACCAGAAACCACCGCTTCTTCCACGAAAAACCAATACGAGCCAAAGAACTCAGATCTCACCGAACAGATCTCGCGTAAGCAGCAGAAAACTTCACCTCACCGAACAAAAACCCAAACGAACGGTGGAGAACGCGAAATCACCGAACAAAACTTAGATGAACAGCGAACAGTGGTTGCACCAACACACAACCACGCAGAAAACTACAAAAACCTCCAAGAACTCAAGCTGTGGATGGGAACAGGTTTTACACGACCCCACGGTGGGCGCCTGATGATCCTGCCTGTTGACCAAAACGCTGGAGCTTGCTTCGTCAAACTTGGATCGACGTGTGCACCGCGTCAACCTCCGTCCTTCGCCACGATCCACCTCAAGAACCTGCAAAAGAACAGAGCGGCGCCGCTGCGTCCGATCG
Organism: Phaseolus vulgaris; assembly: GCF_000499845.2. Lineage (NCBI taxonomy): Eukaryota > Viridiplantae > Streptophyta > Magnoliopsida > Fabales > Fabaceae > Phaseolus > Phaseolus vulgaris. The sequence continues at coordinate 32,765,482 of NC_023750.2, read as the reverse complement.
CACTCCAACGCCCAAGTCAGTGACTGAACCACCAAATACTAAGAGTAACTCTCAAGAACTCTCAAGGAACCATGAACCAGTTCTCTCTCAGTATACTCTGGAAACTCGCAAGCGTAAAGAAGATAATCTGAACGTGCGTACCTCAGAAGTTCGTTGGGAAACCCTTATATACCTGGCCACTTTCTCTCTCCTGGCAGTTACAGACCTGGACACGTGGCTCGCATCCAGCTGTACACGTGCCATCATCTGGAGCCTCATTGACTTGGGCGCTGCTTCTGACTCTCATTTGGCTAAGTTACTTATGCCTGATACCACTCAGGGCATAGCTGTCCTGGAGTGCGATCTCTACTGGATTGGCGAGCTAGGGTGCCTTCGTACACACCTTCCCTGTGGTCTCGCCGGCCGCCTTCATCATCTACTCTTCTTGCTTCACCGTGTATGCCATGTGAGCTATCCCCCGACCTCATCCTCTGGCCAGCTGGGAAATGTCTATCTGCCTTCATCTCCGGCGATGTCCTTTCTTCGGCGATCTCTAATCACTTGGTCGCCTGGATTCATATCTGGCGACTTCATCTTCAACTTGGTGACCGCCGGTTCTAGTGTGCTGGAGATCGGAGCACGCCAACTTAATAACTGGCGACTACACGAGCCCCCCGACCTCCTTCCCTTCTGCCAACCTGGCGCCTCATCAACACGCCTATACAATAGCTTGGTACCACGTCATCACTTCCGACTGCCAGGGCGGTACATTAAGCTTTTACAAATCCTTTCCAAAACCACCAAGTGTAAAACAACCGATTGAAACGATAAATCAACAAGTTGTTTTTTACTACTTGGAAAAAAACTTTTCTTTTGAAAGAACTTGATTGATTCAGTTTTTGGATTAAGCTAAGAGTGCACTGACAAATTTTACTCTACCCAGAACCCATGCCCACAAGCGGCAACCTAGTCTTTAAGCAATCTTCATGGATTTGGAGACATCAAAGCTTTAAGTCCAATAACTGACCTCTGTTTTCCCCTCTGTAGTGGTTCTTGGGGACTTCAAGGTCTCCTGGATGGCTGACCTCTATCGACCTCCCTTCCCCGAGCTTGCCAGCTTGGACAACAAGTCTGCTTGGGAATTCTGTTCTCTTGAGACATGTACCAGCTCGAACGTGGAGAAAGCTTCTTTTAGAAATACTACATACCTGAGGTACAAGGCCAATTGTGGGTTCTTTAGCCTTTTACTCACCTGTGACCTATGAAGTAACCAGCAACAAGTCACTCTTCGCCAACAAGCTTCAAGCACCCAACTCCTTAGCCAACAACATCCCAGCTATCAGGGCTTCGTACTCAGCTTGAATGTTGATGGCTTTGAAGGCAAACCTCAGGGCATGTTCAATTAACAACCCACTCGGCCCTTTTAGAATGACCCTAGTGTTGCTCCCTTGTTGGTTAGAAGATCCATCCACCGAAAGGTTCCACTGGAAGTCATTACCATGTGGCTGGGTATCCTCAGATGATAGTTCTGTCATGAATTCAACATATACCTGACCCTTGATAGGCCTCCATGGTTCATGCTGCACATCAAACTCAGACAACTAAATTGCCCAACGAACCATCTGACTTGCTATGTCAGGCTTCTGAAGGACCTTGCGATTGGGAAAATCAATCATCACTATCATAGTAAAATTTTGAAAGTAGTGGCAGAGTCACCGAGCTGCAAATACTAACGCTAAGACGGCCTTTTCAATAGCTTGATATCGTGCCTCTGGCCCTTGCAACACCTTGCTCACGAAGTAGATAGGCTTTTGGACCCTATCCTGCTTCTGCACAATGACCAAGCTGATTGCCCGATCTATAACTGTGAAGTAAAGACGAAGGGGAATACCCGGTAGAGACTTATAAAGGATAAGCGGGCTTGCCGGGTACTCCTTCAACCTGATGAAGGCTTCTTCACACTCGGGAGTGCATATGAAATGGTTATTCTTCTTTAAACATTTACAATAAGGGTACCCCTTATCTCCACCAGCTGATAAGAATCTGGACAAGGCAACCATGCGTCCAGTGAGCTGCTGGACCTCCTTTACATTGGCAAGAATCCTCATTCATGTGTGTTGGGTCTATTAGTGTCTAAGTTCAAGAGGGGAGGGGTGAATTGAGCTTATAAAATTTTCGCAAGAACACACAATTTTCAGTATACCAGAGGCAAAAAGAACAGATTGTTTTTACATGAAACAGATTGATTCTTCAGAGCAGTCTAGCACAATTTGAATTTGTTCAATATAAAATTATGATCAACAGAGGATTATAACAGAGTCAGATCAGCTGAATATTATGAGGATGAAGGATACAGCTATGCTTAGAGATCAAACAAATTTACTCAACACAAGGTTCTAAGGAGAATTATTCTTTCTCATATTTTAATGAATAGACTGTTTGTTCATAGATCACTTAAACCATCATATACAACTGCCTTGTTTGTGATTAGAAAGCTTTAACAGATCAGGAAGAACAGTTCTCACTTAAACCCAGAATTAACAGATTTAATTTCAAAAGAACAGATTTAGTTCTTGACAGAATTAAGCAAAACCAGAAATGAGTGCAGGGATGAGAAGAAAAGGCACACAAGTTTTTATACTGGTTCACTCATACAGATCTACGTCCAGTCTCACCTTACCCCAAGGTGGAATCCACTAAAAAACAGTATCAATTACTTACAAACACAGCAGTTCTTGAACACTACAAGAACAACACAATCAATGCTGAAAAACCCTATTTCAGCACACCTTGCACTCCAAGAAACCCTATCAAGGAGTGACTAACACTTACACCTTTACAAACCAGAATAAAGGAAAGATTACACCTGAAAAGAAGATGCAAGAACTCAAAACCAGTAGTTCAATTTGCTGCAGAACTGCACCAGCACCTTCACCAAGATCAAAGGTTTCCTAGAACAAGCACACTTGAAAATCTCTTTGGAAAACCTTTCAAAAATCTTTTGATCCTTCTTCTCACATGGAAAATGTTTGATCTCTGTCAAAAACGTAATTGCTCAGCTCCTTTTCATGTGAGAGAGACTTTTCTTTATATAGAAAACAGTTTCTAACTTCTTTTCAAAAAACAGTTGAAAAGCAGTTATGAAAACAACAGATTCATTTTTGAAATTAACAGATTTATTTTGTGAAAACCGCCAACTCAGCTAACTGAAATAACTGTCTGAGTTGTATCTTTGGTGCCCTAACTAACTTGTGAAAAACCTTTCAGCTGACCAAAGAACAAACCTGTTCTTTCACAGTGAAACAGATTAAATGATAGCAAATAGGCCAGCTCAGCTTTAACTGAAATAACCAACTAAGCTTTACCTGTGGTGTTTTATCAGAATTTTAGAAAAGCCTTTTAACAGAGAAGAAATAAACCGATTCTTTCTCCATAAAACAGATTTATTTTTTGTAATGATTTAAAACTTTTAAGAGAAGTTTTAAAAGCTTTTCAAAAACCATTTAACCACATCATGTGCTTGATCTAGACTTTGTTAGGCATCTAGGATGGGTCATACAGCAAAAGGTAACCTTACACAATTACAAGCCTACATACAAGATCATCTAAACCTATTACAAACTTCAAAGCAAACTAGCTATTTTTCTACATCAAACACACACAACACTAGGTAGAGAAGAGACTTCATCCATCTTCAACAATGTGATCGCTGCGCACTTGTTTGGTTTACTTCTATGCCCCATTCAGTGAGCAAAAGCCTAAGGAACTTCCCTGCTTCCACCCCAAACACAAAAAAATTTGGGTTCAGCTTCAAGTTTTACTTGGCTATCGTACTGATCGTTCTCCTCTGAAGTGAGGACCATGTTGTTGACATACGTCTGTACATTCCGCTCAATCATTGGGGCGAGCATACTTGAGGCCAAAGGTGATGTGAGTTGATTTTAGATTCATTAATTTGGTCACACTTTCTTAGAATTAGGATCAAATTCTTTGAGCAATTTAGGTGAAGAGTTTAAGGAAAATCCCTACTGGACATTAACTTAACAAGTGTTAAGTAGATGTGAAGGTTCATTTCCAAAGACCAAAGGTAAAAACACAATTATAGGTGATGAATGATGAAGACAAGGTGCGGAACAAACAAGGAGGCTTAAGGAAACATCAATGGAGTTTAATGCCTTCCAAATTGATGGCATTGAGCTCTTCTCTTTTGTGGTTTTTGGGTGGTTTGCGGAAGCTTAGTGGTTTGTTGATGGAACAAGGCCCTCTTAGGAGGTGTGGCTGCCTTGGAGGTGCATGAAGAGTAGGGAATTTAGGGAGGTTATGCCAGCCCCTTTGGAAGGTGAAAGGATTGAAGATTAAGACCTAAATTCTAGGCAAGGGAGTAAAGCATGGCTCAAGTTTGGCAACATAACAATACTCAATTTAATCTTTTTTTTTCATTTCTTTTTTTCAACTGATTCTTTTTTTTGTTCTTTTGGTAACACCTCAATCTAGTGAAATCTAAAGGCTCAGAATTTTCTTATGATGTATTTAATTTTCATAGAGCAAAACAGCCAAAACAGATTTGTGAAAACAGGGGATTCTGAAATCTGGAATAAAAAACAGAATGATATACCAACAAAAACAAAATGGAATTAGTGTAAAGGAATTTTTGTGGATCTATCACACAAATATGAACTCAAACTAAAAAGAAAAATGCACCAAAGGATCAAAACAAAACAAAATTCAGATTAGCACTCAAAACAAAACAAGAAACAAATAAATCAAGAAGAGTACTACTAGGATTTGTTGACAAATATGGAAACACATGACTTAGACAAAACTTATGGATTCATAAAATGAAAAGACTCAAGAACATCATATGAACCAAATGAAATTTCAAGCAAGACTCAAATACCTAAAACTAAAAAAACAGCAACACAAAGATATCAAGAATCCTACACAAAATTGAAAATAGATGTTCAAGCACAATTTTGAACAAAACCCACCGATTGAAATGAATAAACAAGCATTCAAATCATATTAAAACACAAAAACAGCAAGACAACTTGGAATAAAGATGAACAACTTGGAGAAAGAAGAACTCAAAAAGAAAAATGCAAAGAGATACTCATCTTTGAAGAACCATAGCTCTAGATACCAAATGATGGGATTCCTATGAGCTCTTCTTTGATTTTGATGATGATGGTTGCGGAAGCTTAGTGGAGGAGACTGGAACAAGGCCTTCCTAGGAAGTGTGGGTGCCTTGAAGGTGCATGAGGAGTAGTGAGGGTTGGAGTGGTTCGGCCAATGATGGCATTCTTATTTTGCGTTTTGGTGATGAAACTTGCGGAAGCTTGTGGAGGAGATGAGCAAGGCCTTCCTAAGAAGTATGGGTGCCTAGAAGGTGCATGAGAGTGGGGAATTGGGGAGGTTCGGCCATCTCCATTTGAGGGTGAAGATTGAAGACTAAAAACCTAATTCTAGAGAGAATTTGGCAAGGGAGTAATTTGAATGGCACTTAGGAAACATTTCATTACTCAAAATAGTCTTGAAAATACAAGGTGTTGGCTCCTCCTTTTATAGGCTATGGAGGACCATAATGCAACCCTAATGCTAAGAAAAATGAAATGTAAATTACATCACATGGCACATGGCCGGCCATGTGCGGAATCCTTCTAGAATGTGACCAAATCTTTAGCAAATCTAGGTCAAGTCTCATGGAATGAAGTTTATGCTATTTACACCACAACTAATACCAAGCTACCCTTAATGGACCTTCATGTAGCATATACAAATCTTCATGGATTCGCTTGGCCATGGACCTAGCAATCATTCCTAGACGCTCCTCTCATTGGCCTAGACGCTCCTCCCTTTGGCTTAGACGCTCCTCCCTTTGGCCTAGACGCTCTTGGTTTGGCTTTGGATGCTCATGTCTTGGCTCTTGTCTTTTTATGTGAGGTTGTGCTTGGCCCTCTTCCATCACAAATGATGAACCAAACTCATGAACATGAGTGTCATCTCCTTACACAACAATTGAATGGAAAAGAAACAATAACAAGCACATGAACAAGATTATATTGCGGAAATTAAAAGGAGAACAAGATAACAACATTGAACCGAATAGAAATACATCACAAGACAAATGAACCGATTATAAGGAAGAACAACACAATCTAACCGAATAGAAATGAAGAACAAGACAAATGAACCGATTGAAATTGAGTATAAGGTGCAAAAATGGAAATGGAAGATGAAGCAAGAAGAACTTATGTGGTTGAAGCCATGGAAGGGAAGAACACGCCACTTGGAAGGTGATTGATCCAAAATAAGTGCAAGAATGCCGCCACTTGAGAGCTTCCCAAACACTCACAATAGGAGAAACAATTCTGACAACTCACACACAATCTGTGTATAGTAACTTTACTTCGAAATTCAATGTTCTTTTACATAACCATAGCACCTCTATTTATAGTATGAGAGGGCTGAAAATAAAGTGGGAAAATTCAAATGAAACACATTTGAATTCAGCGCATATTCCAAGTCACAAGGGAGGTGTGACTTGCCTTCTTACTTTGGCACCTCGTAAATCCACACCTACGCCTTCTTTTTATGTCACATGGAAGGTGTGACTTATCTTTGTACATTGGCACCCCTTATTTCTATATCTACTTTACTTTGGCACTTTTCCTCGTTAAACTTCCTCCTTCTCTGTATTACTGGTCTGGCCTTCTCGTCCATTATGAGCCTATGGCACAAGAAATCGGGGTCTATCCTAGGCATGTCTGCGGATGACCAAGCGAAAGCATTCATGTGCTTCACTATTACCTCGGCTATCTTGTCTTGCCTTTCTTGACATAGCGACATATCGAGCTTGAACTTCTTGCCTCCTATTTCTCTTTCCTGAACCTCATCAGTAGGTCCAGGTCGCCTCTCGCTGGTGACTTCAACTTGCATGATCTCCTCTGACCCTCTCACTTGAACAGTGACAGAGTACACTCCTCTTCTACTCTTCAATATGCTCTCATAGCACTTCCTCTCCGCCTTCTAATCAGACTTGATGGTGATCACTCCTCCATCAAGGGAGGGAAACTTCATCTTCATGTGCCTCGTTGAGGCCACCGCAACTAGCCTATTCAAAGAGGGTCTTCCCAAAAGCAAATTGTAGGCCGAGACAACATTAACTACTATATACCTAATGTTGATCGTGCTAGCTGAGGTGCCATATGAGAAATTCATCCTCAGCTCAACATGTCCACGTACCTCAACCTGATCTCCCATAAATCCAAACAAGCAACCATCATACGATCTTAACTGGTCAGGTGAGAACTGTAAATTATTGAATGTTAGCCAGAACATCACATCAGCTAAGCTCCCATGGTCGATGGGAACTCGATGTACTCTCCTTCCAACGGTGACGACGGATATCACCACTGGATCATCTTCATGTGGGACCACGTCTTCCAAATCAGAACTCGTAAAGCAGAGGGTGAGCTTTGTTGGTTTGTCAGGTTTCCTCACCTTTACTGCCATTACCTCCCTCGCGTATTTTTTACGCTTGGAGGCAGTGCACCTCTCTCCCGAGAATCCTCCTGAGATGGTGTTCCGCTCGCTATGGACTGGTACCTCATGCACTTGATCCCCAGGAGCAACCTCTTGTTTTGTTTCTTGGTTCTCCTCCAGATATTCTTTCAAGAATCTGTCCTTTACTAAACCTGCCAATTGATTGCCCAGAGCTATACATCTATCCACGTCGTGCCCAAATCCTTTGTGGAATTTGCACCAGATATCCTTTTGCAACCCAAATTCCTTTCAGACTTCGGGGGGAATTTCATTTTTTCCACGACCCCAAGTATACTTTGCAACTCCTTGTAGGTCATTCAGAACTTGTGTCAAAATGCCAAATCTTCTCGTGCTTTTGCCTTGCGCGCGTTCTTCCTAGCTGAGTAGGGTGCTCAACTCGCGTTGTCCTCTTCTCGGTCGTGCCTTTGTTGACCCATAGAGGTTGGGCTCGACTACCCTCCTTGGCCTTGGACAACCCCAGATATGTACTTGTACCGACCGGTCCACAGTCTTTGACGTTAACCAAAGTCAAGGTGGGACCCCGAAGGCTGGGTCCGCTGGGAAGTATAGTAAGATAGGGCGGAGTCTCTCTAGGTTCACGGATCAGGGGAGCCGAGGAGGGGGCGGCATCGAGGCAGGGCATGGAGGCCTCGGGCCTCGGCACCCCAACAGTAAAGATGGAAAAAAAGGTGGCTTTTAAGCCACATCCCAATTACTAGTAGGGAGAGGTCCGGATCACGAGGGATCTGTGCATGGGGTGTAGGGAATGCGGTAGTACGCACCACCATCAAAGAGCCACTGGGAAAGAGGCGACTCATAAGGGTCACGTCCCAGGGGTGATCTGCATGCATGGCACGTGAATGGGGCAGGGAACACCCAGGGTGGATAACGCTAGAGATTGGGCACATGAGTCGGCGCCCAAATGGTCATCCCGCACCAGATGCGCTTCGGCAAGGCAACCTTATGCACTAAGATGGCGCTAAGACTGGTGATAGTGTCGCTAAGGCGCGCCTACAATATGCTTAAGTCACAGTTAGCCAGAGGGGCAAAGACATTGAAAGGTATATAAGGGGTAACAACAAACATAACAAGGTACGCTTTTTGTTAGTATGCATTACGCGCATTTCTAAGAGAAGCAACACAGTAAGAGAGAACACACACAATGCTCTCAGAGTAAGAGTTTGGTGTTTCATTGCCCGAGAGTTTGACTTGAGCGTCGGAGTGCAAACGGCCGCAAGGGCGCCCTTTGTCTCTTTCTTCCAAGTGTTTGTTCATCCAGGGAGGGAAAGCAGAGATGGGGGGGTTCTTGGAACGCGAAGTTATTAGAGGAGCACAAAGACACTTGGATCACCGGCGGGAACAATACTGTTGTGCTTCACGGATACTGCTTCCTCCGTACTGATGTGAGTGACAAACTGACGTTGTATCTCAGCAAACGTCACTGTTGGATTCTTGATTACCGAGTCACTGAATGGTCATGCCATGACTCCCTACCTGAAGGCGTTGACCATCAGGGGCTCGTCATGGGTCTAGACCTTCATTGTGAACGCCCAGAACTTGTTCTAATAATTTTTCAGAGACTCCCGTTGGCTCTTCTTCATATTGAAGAGATCAAATGAGACCGGTGGTTGGGCCATGTTGACAATGAATTGTCCCTTGAACAGTTAGGAGAAATGGTCGAAGGAGGTGATGTGGCCATAAGGGAGGCCAGTAAACCATTGCAGGGTTGTACCCGTGAACGTACCTATGAACATTTTGCAATAGCTAGCGTCTGTTCCTTCAGAAATCATCATCTGGACATTGACCGCCGTAAGATGGTTCTCAAGGTCTTCTACTCTCGTGAAAACTCTTAGGCGTTATGCAGTTCGTTGGTACGAGAGCATCCATGATCTTCTGCGAGAATGGCTTGGGACGAGCTCTTGGTTGTACACTTGGACCTCGTTTCACTGTAGAGCGTTGCTCAAGCTGTTGTAGACTCTTGCGCAATTCCTCGTTGGCCTTGCACAATTCCTCACTGTATGCTTGCGAAGCATCTATCTCCGCCATCAGTTGATTTTGCCTGAGCAGCTGCTCAGCTTGAGCTTCCACAATAAGCTTTTCCTACACAACTTTAGCCTGTGCCATCGCTTCAGCCACTGCCTCTGCCATTAACCTCTCTTTCTCGGCTTTGGCTTCAGCCGACAGCCTTTCCTGCTCGACTTTAGACTGTTGTTGGATCCACTCTTGCTCTCGCTTGTACCGTTCGTTGGCCTCTTGGAGAGCTTTCATGGTATCCATAAGTTGTTGTAGGGTGGGGGTATCATTCCCTTTAGATCCCAGTGGACCTTGCCTAGTGTTCCTCATTATGTCAGAAAATTCAAACATAATTGTGGATGAGATCAGATTTTATCGGGCTCCACGGTGGGTGCCAAATGTTCTTGTTGGTTGACTTCGTCGTCGGTTGACCTTGGTGACAAGCTCTAACCCCGATCTGCCTCTTCTGGAGTCTGTTCTACGTCCTGTTGCACTAGAACGTAGCTCCGTTGAAACAGAGGGGGCCCTACGTATTGATTACACTCCGAAGATCAAGTCAGTAAGGGCTTAATCAAATTAAAGAAATATTCAATTTCAGTCTCAGAAATAACGTACCTTTACCTGGGGTCTCAAGCCCCTTTTATAGCTTATATCTTGTAACAACTTTCTCTCATGAGAATCTAATCTCAAATGAAAGCATACTCAACAAAAAAAACATTTTGTTTATGGCCGCCTCTCTCAAGGTGTTGCAACAGAAATGAATCTTATCTCTAAGGAGAGCATAAAATAATAATAGAACAACCACCTTCCAACAGGACCCCAACTTATGCCACCAACTTATGTGCCAACATCAGGGGGATATTCTACTTACGTGGGAACCCTACTTATGGTGCAACGTTATCTTTTATCATGCATGCAACTTAACCACTATGTGCCCTAGAACACACGTACTTAAGTTAAGAGAAACATTTACTTGACCCTGACACCACTTGTACTTTACGTACCCCTGGGTTGAAAAATACCCTTTACTAGTCGCTTTATACTAACGTATAGGAAGATTATTTTAACTATGCCACAACGGGCTTGCACCAGATGCACTTCGAGAAAGGAGGGCTTGCACGATGGATTAACCCTAAGTTGGGTCACGGCACTGTAGGGCCCTCCACGTAGAGTAGCGATCAAGTCAGAAGAACACGTGGCAGTAAGCACTGAAACATCAATGTTTTCTTGAAAGTTTGCTAAGGTATGCTTTAATTTAGCCTACGTTTCGAGCGCTTTAAAGCACTTTAAACGCTTTAAATGCTTTGAACGTTTTAAACGCGTTGAATGTTTTTATACGCTTTAAATGTGCTTTAAGACGCTTTAAATGTTTTAGACGTTTAAAAGGGGCTTTAGACGTTTGAGAGAAAGGGAGTTGTTTTGATCCAGTTTTCACAGTTTACACACACACTCTAGTTGCTTGCTCGCGAACCCACTGTACGCACTAGGGAAAAAGCATTAGTTACTCAGCTATTTGGGCTGAAGAATGCCGGCGCCACCTACCAGAGGCTAATGGACAAGGTCCTTGCACCCATGTTGGGAAGGAACGTGCAGGCCTACGTAGATGACATGGTGGTGATATCGCATGAGAGAGGGCGACACCCAACCGACCTGGAGGAGCTGTTCGCCTCAATTGCTAGATACCGCCTCAAGTTAAACCCGGAGAAATGCGTTTTTGGCGTCGAGGCAGGGAAGTTCTTGGGATTTATGCTCACTAAGAGGGGGATCGAGGCGAACCTTGACAAGTGCGCAGCTATCATCGCCATGAGGAGCCCAACCTCAGTGAAAGAAGTACAGCAACTGACTGGAAGGATGACGACCCTGTCAAGGTTCGTGTCTGCTGGAGGGGAGAAGGGCCACCCCTATTTCCAGTGCCTCAAGAGGAATAGCCGTTTTGCATGGACAGATGAGTGTGAAGCAGCGTTCCTCAAGTTGAAGGAGTACTTGGCGACACCACCTGTGATTTGCAAGCCACGGGCAGGCGTCCCCCTTCAATTGTACTTTGCAGTAACAGAGTGGGCCATCAACTCTATGCTGGTCCAGGAGCAAGACCAAGTGCAAAGGCCCATCTACTTCGTAAGCAAGGCCTTGCAAGGCCCAGAATCGAGATACCAATCGCTGGAGAAGGCGGCATTAGCAGTAGTGTTCTCAGCCAGGAGGCTCCGCCATTATTTTCACAGTTTCACAGTGGTGGTGATGACGAACCTCCCCATCCAGAAAGTACTTCAGAAGCCAGATGTAGCTGGGAGGATGGTTGGCTGGGCGGTGGAGCTGTCAGAGTTTGATATCCAGTACGAACCCAGGGGATCCATCAAGGGGCAAGTCTATGCAGATTTTGTCGCAGAGCTCTCACCAAGAAGAGGCCCTCAAGAGGTGGAGTTAGGATCATAGTGGATGCTCTCAGTGGATGGGTCCTCCAACCAGTAGGGGAGTGGCGCTGGAATAATCTTGGAGGGGCCTAACGGAGTGTTGATCGAGCAAGCCTTACGCTTCGCCTTCAAAGTAAGCAATAACCAAGCGGAGTACGAGGCGCTGATTACTGGAATGCTCTTGGCCAAAGAAATGGGCGCTCAAAGCCTCTTGGTGAGGAGTGATTCCCAGTTGGTCACAAGACAAGTAACAGGGGAGTACCAGGAAAAGGATCCATAGATGGCTGCGTACTTAAGGTACGTCGAAGTGTTGAAGGGAGCTTTCGCTGTGTTTGAGCTGGTGCATGTCCCTAAAGAGCAAAATGCCAGAGCTGACCTGCTCGCCAAGCTGGCCAGCTCAGGCAAGGGGGGAAGGCAGAGGACAATCATCCAAGAGACAGGGTGAATGTTCTTCACATTAGCACAGCAAGAGGAAAGCCAAAGAGCCATCCCTCTTTGATTCAAGATACGACGAGAGCACCCCGCATCAGCCCCTATGCTGCCTCGCCCGTAGGAGAGAAGTGTGTGCAAGTATGTGCCTTGGAGGAAGGCGACACGTGGATGACGTCTTACAGGCGTTACATTGTAGATGGGATTCTCCCCGCAGAGCCTGGAGAGGGAAAAAGGATAAAGAAGAATTCTGCAAGGTACACTCTCGTTGATGGACTACTATTTAGGCATTGGTTCACGCACCCAATTGTTACATGTGTGAGTGGCGACGAGTGTACGAGGATCATGTCAGAGCTTCATGAGGGGATTTGCGGAAGCCACGTCGGGGGAAGATCATTAAAAGCTTCCAAGGTGATTCGCGCAGGGTTTTATTAGCCATCAGTGGGGGAAGATTGTGTAAGATACGCCCAACGATGTAAGCAGTGCCAGATGCATGCAGACTGGCACAAGGCACCTCTAGAGGAACTGAGATCGATTTACAGCCCATGGCCCTTCCACACATGGGGAATCGATATTCTGGGCCTTTCCCTCTAGCGATAAGGCAGATGAAGTATTTGATAGTCGCCATCGAGTACTTCACGAAGTGGATAGAGGCAGAACCAGTGGCATAGATCACTGCGCACAAAGTACAACACTTTGTTTGGAAGAACATTGTGTGTCGTTTCGGGGTGCCAAGGCGTCTCATCTCAGATAATGGCACCTAGTTTGCGAGCCAACAGTTGGGGAAGCTGTGTGCAGAAGTGGAAATCAAGCAGGTGTGATGGAGATCAAGCTCAAGTGGACATGGAGGCCAATCATCAAGAGCAAGAAGAGGTTGAGGCTCAAATGGAGGACGCTCATGGAGGTCAAAGCCCACCTCAAAGGCTTACAAGGAGCATGTTCAAAGCTTTAAGAGCTAATGGACGTTTATTTTCTCTTGTTGTAATTTCTTTGTTTGAAGGTGCTTAGAGGGAAACATTAGAAACCTCTTTTGTTAAAGCATCTTTTAGTCTTTAGTTAGGAGTCTTAGGGGGGTGTGCGTTTAGTAGAGAGGCGTAGGAGTAATAGGGAGGTGCCAAAGTGAGAGAGGAAGTCACACCTTCCTCATGACTTAGATTGGCGCCACTTTCATTTGTATTTGGGGGGAATTTTGAATTTAATTAGCTTTGCATTTCAGCACCTCTAGGCTATAAATTAAGGTGCTGCCTTTGTATTTTTCAGATCTGAATTTTGATTAGAGAAACTATACTCAATTTTTGAGAGAATTGGAGAGCTTTGTGCCTTCCTCACTTAGTCTTATCTTGAGAGTTCTATGGTTACCTCAAGTGGCGGCTTGCACACTCATCTTGGAGTCACCATCCTCTAAGTGGCGTGATCATCCAACCATTCCTCCATCTTCATGAGCTTTCTCTTCTCCTTCCTTCCTTCTCTTTTTATGTTCATGTCTTAGCTTTTTTCCTTTGATTTTTAGTTCGGTTTCATAATGTTCTTGCTGTTTTGCTTCGGTCTTTCGATTTCTGCCAATTCATCTTTGCTTCCTTTTCATTTTCTAGCTTATTTGTTCGGTGCAATTTAGTTCTTATACATTTTGTTCGGTGCCTTTGCCTTTTCTTCCATTTTGATCGGTTCAATTTAACAATACATGGAACTTCCATATGAGTTTGGGTTTTGGTACTAGTCTTGGTGAGTTCTTGATCATAGAACCTTGATCCAATTCTATTTTAAAGTGCCTATCGCATATACAACTCAAGATGATTCCTAAGAATGTCAAGAATCATTCATATTGTGCTATTGGAATCATATCAAGGTGTTCGCATCAGTCGAACACCCCCAGACGAATGGACAGGTAGAGTCAGCAAATAGAGTTTTGCTGAGGGGATTGAAGCGAAGGCTTGAGAAGGCTAAAGGGGCGTGGGCAGAAGAAGTACCAAGAATAGTGTGGGCTTACCACACCATGCCTCAATCTTCCACCATGGAGACGCCTTTCAGCCTAGTATACGGGTCACATGCCATGATCCCAGTAGAGATCCATGAGAGCTCCCCACGTTTCCTAAGCTTTGTGGTAGAAGAATCCAACGAAGAAAGAAAGGTGAATCTAGACCTGTTGGACGAGGCCAGAGAGGAAGCGAGGATAAAGGCTGAAGCCGTGAAGAGGAGGGTGGAGCATCAATATAGCTCTAAGGTAAAGTCGCGACAGTTCTAAGTTGGCGACTTGGTCATGAGGAAGGCTCATCCTTACGAGTTGGAGAACAAGTTGTCTCCCAAGTGGACCGGACCCTTCAGAATAACCGAAGCCAAAGTAAATGGTTTGTACAATCTAGAGACTCTAGAAGGAGGACCTATTCCACGCAACTGGAATGCGACCAATTTAAAATTTTATTTCAGTTGAAAGTTATGAAACACACAGTTGTAAAGGGGGCACTCTTTTTCCCTCTCGGGGGTTTTTTAATGAGGTCACCCAAGTAAAAAAAGGAAGTTCAAGAAAACTGTCTCAATTTTTCCCTCTCACACAGTATAAGAGTAAAGATTAAGAAACAAAAGACAAAGACTCAAGGCATCGCTTGAGGCAGGCGTCGCCAAGATGAGGCGTCGCAAGGATGAGGCGTCGCCAAGATATAGCGTCTTCAAGATGAGGCGTCGCCAGGTGTAGGCATCGCCAGATGAGGGAGCAGGCGTTAAATTCAAAGCAAGTAAAGGGAGCACATACTCGTGTGCAGAGATCAACCCATTAGCAAGGTACGTACAATAAAGAGTTAAAATCTGGGTGTCTAGTCCCTGAGCAAGGGTTAAGGGATTCCTTCGGCATGCCCCCTCCTCAGGTAGGAATAGCTGGCCCCAGTGTCTAATGTTTAGACACCTCGCAAGGAAGTGGCGAGGGGCGTTTCCTTCGAGCGTGGGCATCCGACAGTAAGAAGTTTCGGAGCAGTGCAGAACCAGGTCACTTGGTGCAGATACACGCAGCTGAGGAGAAGCGCCATCCTTCGGGAAACCTTCTCCTTGGGCGTAATCACCAAAATCCTTGGTCATCTTCGTGTTTAGATACACCAGGGACGATACAGAGATGTTTCCAACACGCCTCTCCCTGGGCGTGGGCACCAAGAACACTGATCGCCTTGGTGTTTTCAGACACCCTGGGGACGAAACGGCACTACCCCCGGGTGGGTTTCTCCTTAGGCGTGGGCACCATCCTCTAAGTGGCGTGATCATCCAACCATTCCTCCATCTTCATGAGCTTTCTCTTCTCCTTCCTTCATTCTCTTTTTATGTTCATGTCTTAGATTGTTTCCTTTGATTTTCAGTTCGTTTTCATAATGTTCTTGCTGTTTTGCTTTGGTCTTTTGATTTCTGCCGATTCATCTTTGTTTCTTTTTCATTTTCTAGCTTATTTGTTCGGTGCAATTCAGTTCTTATACATTTTGTTCGGTGAAATTCAGTTCTTATACATTTTGTTCGGTGCCTTTGCCTTTTCTTCCATTTCTATCGGTTCAATTTGACAATACATGGAACTTCCATATGAGTTTCGGTTTTGGTACTAGTCTTGGTGAGTTCTTGATCATAGAACCTTGATCCAATTCTATTTTGAAGTGCCTATCTCATATCCAACTCAAGATGATTCCTAAGAATTTCAAGAATCATTCATATTGTGCTATTGGAATCATATCATGTGGTATCTAGAGCTTAGGTGTGTTCTTGTTTAATTTTTTGAGTTGTGTTGCACTTTAATTCAAGAGCTCTATAATTCTTGCTGTTTACCTTTCTGTTTTTAGGCTTATTTGAGTTTTCTTGCTGTTTTCTTTCTTTTGCCTATCATATGTTTGAGTATTTTCCTTTTTGAATCCATACAAGTTTTGTCTTAGTCTTGTTTTTCCATAATTGTCATCAGTTCTTGTAGTACTTTTATTGAAATTTTTTGTTTCTTGCTTTGGTGTCATATAATTTTTTCTGAGTTTGATATTTGATGCTTTGTGCATTTTCTGTTTTAGAATTGAGTTCATACTTGTATTCTAGACCTATACAAGTTCATATACATCATTTTCCATTATGTCTTTGCTAGTTCATAATTCTGTTTTTCATTCCTATTAGGATTCCTCTCTTTTTCTGAAAACGTGCTTACTGTTTTTCCTTATTGCAATTGATTTACTCACTGGAAAATTATGAAATTCTGGATTTGTGATCTTCAAAGTGTTAGAAAAGAATAAAAAAAAGAAGTACTCAAAAATTCAAAGTACACAAAAAATGATAAATAAAATACAAAAAGTGTACAATTCTGCCGAAAAAAATACGGTAATCTGGCAGCGATTTTGAAAAATTTATCTCAATTAATTGGCTTACTGTTTTTGCGTGATTCCAGTGCCATTTTTGAGCTAAGATCTTGAAGTTTCTTTGGTTAAAATTTCATAATCCAGTTCGTTTTATATCGTTCCAGTTAAATCAGTGAACATCAAGCACAATTTGCATAAAAAATATTTTCCAATAGCTAATTTTTGTTTTCTTCATCTACTCTAGTGCTTTTCTTTAAGTATTCTTTTGTGTGCCTACTTTCTCATTGAGTTCCTTATTTTTCTTGCTTGTCTTTTGTTCATTAATCTTTGAGTTTGTCAAACATCTAGTATTCCTTTTGTTCTAGCCTTTCATTGCTTATACTTTTTCTTGTTTGTCTTTATTGCTTCATAGGTTTTGTTGTGGTTGGCTTTGAGATTGGTGTGCCTTTCTTTGACATCTTTCATTTGAGGATTCCTAAGGCCTCAAGATCAGCTTGGTGCAGGGACATTATTTCTTTGAGAGTGCTTTCTTTTTCTGGCCAAATTCACTTCGGCAATTTGGTTGCCAAACTCATTTTTTTTTTGCTAACTTTGTTTCTTGACTTGTTTGCTGTTTTTGTGTGTTTGCTGTTTTTTTTATTTGCAAACGGCTGGCTATTCAAGTGGTGCATCTTACAAGCAGCACTCTCCTTCCAAAGCTTCGCTCCTTGGTGAATTGCATGAAGCTCAACGCACCATTAGGCGTTTGGAAGAGAAATTGCAAAAGATGGAGGTGCAACAAGCTAGGCCATCTCACTCTATCCATGATGGGCATCATTCACATAGACCTTCTTCAAGAGGTTCTTCAAATGATTTAGGCCGTGAAGAGTACCATAGGAGAAGGCGAACTCCACCCCAATACCATGGACATAGACATCACAACCAAGGGGAGAAACATCACCATGGAAATGGCTACTACCAAGATGCAAAGGCTAGGCTACCTTCGGTCAAGCTTCCTTGTTTTAATGGCTCTAGTGATCCTAATGTGTATTTAGAATGGGAAGCTAAGTGTGAACAAATATTTGAGATCCAAGATGAACACACGCTTAAGCTAGCCACCTTAGAGTTTAGTGATTATGCCATGAAATGGTGGCATGGTGTTGTAAAGGACATTATCTATCACAAGGGTCCTCCCGTGGACTCTTGGAACTCTTTAAAGGATCAAATGCGCGCTAGGTTTGTGCCCCCACATTTTAGGAAAGACCTCATGCTGAGACTCCAACGGTTTCAACAAGGCACGCTAAATGTGGATGAATATTACAAAGAGTTAGAAACGCTTGTGCTTAAAATTGAATTAGAGGAAAGTGAGGAAGCTATGATTGCTAGGTTTGTGAGTGGTCTAAGGAAGGATATTCAAGATATTGTTGAGTTACAAGAGTATTCATCAATGGGTTCTTTAGTTCATCTTGCAATGAAGGTGGAAGCCCAACTTGCTAAGAAAAATTCTTTCAAAAATGCTCCCAATGATGGTTACTACAACAATTCTTGGAGGAACAAAAAGTCTTTTTCAAAATTTCCTTCTAAAGATTCTTCTTTCAAACCCAAGGAACCTAAGCCATCTACTTCTAGGCCTAAATCCCCAACTAGATCGTCTAGTAAGAAATGCTTTAAGTGTATAGGTTATGGTCACATTGCGACTAATTGTCCTTCTAAAAGGAATATGTTTGTGCATAATGGCATTGTTATGAGTGAGCATGATTCGGATTCACCTAGGCATTCTTCTCTATCTAGGGCGTCTAGTGAGGATGAGAGTGAGTGTCCACTTGAAGGGGATTTGTTAGTTGTGAGAAGACTTTTTGGCCAAGTTTCACAACCTTTTGATGAAAGTCAAAGGGAAAATATTTTTCATACAAAGATGTCTTATTCAAAACAACATTTGCTCTTTGATAGTGGATGAAGGTAGTTGTACCGTCCCGTACCTGGGCGTTGACAAAGTCAAGGTCAAAGTCAGCGTCAAGGTCAAAGTCAACATAAGGCGTCTCCTAGGTGAGGCGTCGCCACGTGCAAGCATCGCCAAGGCAAGGCGTCGCCAAGAGGAAGCGTCGCCAAGGTAGGGCGTCGCCAAGGTAAAATGTCACAAGAGCAAGGCAACCACAGTGTTGCTCCCCGATACCCATGGGTAGGAAAGACCATGGAGGGAGTGCCGCCATGGGAAGGCCTCAAACCCCGATAACTCGGGGTAGCAATAAAGGGAAGAGAAAGGTGGCTTCAAGGCCATAGTACTAGCGCCAGTGGAGAGCAATCTGACTCATGAAGTGCCCATGTCGCCCCAGAGAAGCCCTTGGGATAGTTACGACTGATGAGAAGGGTCACGCCCAGGGGTAGCCAGGTGCAGGGTACGAGAGGAAGGTAGATACACTCTCAAAGCCAGTGACTAGAGGTTTGGGGGCATGAGTTGGCACCCAAAAAGTCACCCCTTGGGCAGATGCACTCCCAGGAAGGAGGACTCACACGAGGAAATACCCCCAAGTGGGGTCACGGTGCTGTGAGGCCCTCCACGTGTAATAGTAGCCAAGTCAGAATAGAAACATCTATTTGTCAGGTATAAGGTAATTAAAGCTATTTAGTAAAGTTTACGTTTCGAGCGTTTAAGGTACTTGAAATGCTCCAAGCGGTTGAAACGTCTTAAAGGCGCTGAACGTTTCATAACCTTAAATGCGCTTTAAGACGCTTTAAATGCTAGAGTAGTTTAAATAGAACCTTGGACGTGGGAAACAGGGTTCGAACTTTTGGCAGACTTTCCCAGAATACACTCTAGTTGCTTGCTCGAGTCTTGAGGCTACGCACAAGGGACTAGAGAGAGGTTGTTTGCCAGAGGGAGAAAAGATACACAACACATAGTTCTTTCGACCACCTTCAGAGTGCCATTCATGGTGCTCCGATACGGAGGTGCAGAGTTTTTGGTGTTTCTCGCTAGCTGACTTGAGCGTCAGAGTGCAAACGACCGCTAGGGTGCCCTTTTGTCCTTCTTTGCAGGTATCCACAGATAGCCAGAGGGAAGGTGTCCCTAGTTGACGGGCAAGGTTGCGCACAAAGACGTCCCAAGTCAACCGGCCGGAACATTTGGCGCCCACCGTGGGGCCAATTTAAAACATCAGTCCCATCACAAGCTTCAGAAGATCTATCGGAGCTACCATAACGTTAGCAAAGTTTGAGGAAACAGTGAAGAATGAGGGCCACGAGACAAGGTTCCGCACGCGCTGCGAGTGAGGAAATGTCCATGCAGCAGGTCATGGAAATGATGCGGGGGCTGCAGGATGAGATGGCGGAATCGAGGGTGGAAGAAGAACGCATGCAGGCTGATCTAGCAGCCTCGCGTGCGAGAAACGAAGAGCTCCATCATGTAAATGAAGAGTTGTGCCGGGGTTTGAGCAATAACCAAGGGCAACGTGAACAAGATGAGACCGAGCGTCTCACCCCACCAAGGGAGTTTTCCACACCCTTCTCGCAGGAGATCCTGGATGCAGTAATCCCCAACACGTTCGCGGGACCCAAGGTGATCTTCACTGGGATGGAGGATCCTGAGGCGCATCTCACTGCATTCCACACGCAGATGGTGTTGGTAGGCGGCTCCGATGCTGCGAGATGCAAGCTCTTTATGAGCACCTTGACGGGGATGGCAATGGATTGGTTCATCAGCCTTCTAAACGGCCATATCACCTCCTTTTAGCAGTTGTCGCAGTTGTTTAGAGAGCAGTACTTGGCGAACAGAGCTCCGCCGCTAGTTTCCTACGACCTGTTTGATGTAAAACAGTATCAAGGGGAGACCTTGAAGGAATACATCAACCGTTTCGGGGCCCAAGTAGTAAAAGTTGGTACTACAGAGGAGCCTATGATCGTGTACGCATTCAGAAAAGGCGTATGTTCCAGCCCTTTTTGTGAATCCATTATTCGCAATCGCCCTAGGACCTTTACTGAAATACGGCGTCGGGCGGTGGAGCATATCGCCTCCGAGGGAGAGGTGTGTGAGAAGCGCACCAGCGTCGTATCCTCACGCCCGAGAGCGCAGACGCGGGCTCAACCCGTCAGGGTCAACGAGACCACGACGGGGAGAAAGAAGCCAGAGGGGAGACGTCCCTATGAGACCAGAAAACCCCAGCAGGAGGGGATCACCCGGCCAGGGAAAGGGCAAGGCTAGCGAGGTACAACTTTGTGGTGGAATTGAAGGATTTGATTGTCATGCCCAATATAGCTGAAAGGTTGAGGCGACCGGCGAAGACTGACAAGGTGTTAGGGCCTCGCAAGGACTCGTGGTGCGAGTTCCACGAAGCTTTTGGTCATCACATCGACAACTGCCTGTCGCTGGGGTACCAGCTAGATGAGTTGGTGAGAGACGGGTTTCTGAAGGATTATGTCGCAGAGCCTGCCACGACCGCGACCCTGCCAGCACCAGCGGAAAAACAAACGCACGAGATGCCTGTCCTCGGCGAAGTCCACACCATTGCTGGTGGCTTTTTCGACGGAGGACCCACCGCCTCCCAACGGAAGAAATACGCGTGGGGGGTCAACTCGATTGAAGAAAGAATCTCAGGTAACCCGTGGGAATCAGACCTCGTGTTCACGGGGGCGGATCTGCAAGATGTCGTGCCGCACGATAACGACCCTGTGGTCATTTCAGTTGTCACGGCTGGCAGAAAGGTGTACAGGGTTCTTGTCGACCAAGGAAGCTCTGCCGATGTCATGTTCTGGTCGACATTCAGCAAGTTGCGGTTGTCTCCCGACCTTTTGAGACCCTACACAGGGTGCTTATATGGTTTTGCTGACAACCAGGTGGAAGTACGTGGCTACTTGAAACTGAGGACGACATTCACGGATGGAACGGCCTCGCGTACCGAAAGCATTAGGTACTTAGTCGTGAATGCCAACTCAGCCTACAACATCCTGTTGGGTAGGCCGGCGTTGAACAGGCTGAACGCAGTAGCCTCCACGCGCCACATGAAAATGAAGCTGCCGGATCTCAGTGGCAAAGTGATCGTCATCAAGTCAGATAAGGAGGAAGCGTGAAAATGTTATGAGAATAGCCTGAAAACGAAGAGAGGCGTGTTTATGGTGTTCGAGTGTCCGCCAAGTGCAGACACGACGATGGAGATAGAGCCCTTGATTGAGGCGACGCCCCCGGAGTCAACGCATGGCGAGGCCACACCCGTGAGGGCGACGCCCGAGGCAGATGCGCACATGGAGGAGGGGCCTGACGGCACATCGCCCGTAGAAGAGTCGACGCCTGGAAAGTACTACCTGGCGACGACCCTTAGGGAAGATAGCAGGGATCAGCCGGCGGCCAACGTGGTGGAGAGGTAGATTGGCAGAAAAACGTTTAAGCTGGGGCGTTTGTTGAGCCAAGAAGAGCAGGATGAGGTGGCGGAGGTGATTTCACGTCATTTAAATGCTTTCGCATGGTCCGCCTCAGATATGCCGGGCATCGACCCTGACTTTCTATGCCATCACCTTAGCATGGACGCCACGGTCCGCCCCGTGCGACAAAGAAGGAGAAAGTTTAATGAAGAGAGGCGACTTGTGATAAGGGAAGAAACACAGAAGCTGCTGAGTGCTGGTCTCATCAGGGAGATCCAATACCCTGAGTGGTTGGCCAACGTCGTCCTGGTGAAGAAGGCGAATGGGAAATGGAGGATGTGTGTGGACTTCACAGACTTGAATAAAGCGTGCCCGAAGGACTCGTACCCACTACTCAGCATTGACGCACTTGTGGACAGTGCCTTTGATGGCAAGGTACTTAGCTCTGTGGATGCATTCTCAGGTTACAACCAGATCAAAATGCACCCAAGAGACGAGAGTAAAACTGCGTTCATGACAGAGACTTGCAGTTACTGTTACAAGGTAATGCCTTTTGGGCTACAAAATGCAGGCGCCACCTACCAAAGGCTGATGGACAAGGTCCTAGCACCCATGTTAGGAAGGAATGTGCACGCCTACATGGATGATATGGTAGTGGCGTCGAGGGAAAGTGATGGAGATCAAGCTCAAGAGGACATGGAGGCCAATCAACAAGATCAAGAAGAGGTGGAGGCACAAATGGAGGACGCCCGTGGAGGTCAAAGTCCACCTCAAAGGATTACAAGAAGCATGTTCAAAGCTTTGGGAGCTAGAGGACATTTATTTTCTCTTTTTGTAATTTCTTTAGTTGAAGGTGCTTAGAGGGAAACATTAAAAACCTCTTTTGTTTTAGCATCTTTTAGGCTTTAGTTAGGAGCTTTAGGAGGGGGGTGTATTAGTAGATAGGTGTAGGTGTAGTTTTTGGGAGGTGTCATAGTAGAAAAAGGTCACACCTCCCATGTGACTTGTTTTTGGTAGGAATTTCAAATGAGTTTATTCGAAATTTCCCACCTATTTTTTCAGCACCTTAGGCTATAAATAGAGGTGCTTCCTTTGTAAAATTCAGATTGGAATTAATCTAAGAAAACTCTACTCAAATTTTGAGTGAACTTTGGAGAGCTTTTGGAGCCTTCTTCTCTAGTCTTATCTTGATGGATCATTGGAGTCCTCAAGTGGCGGCATCACTCTCATCTAGGAGCATTCCACACTTCTAGTGGCGAGATCATCCAACATTCTTCCATCTTCATGAGCACTCTCTCCTCCTTCCTTCCTTCTCTTTCAATTGTTCATGTTGTCTTGTGTTCTTGAGTTGTTTGGTTCGCCTTTTCTATTTTTTTCCAGCACCTATGTTCTGTTCTTGTCTTTTAATTACACTTTTGTTTGGTTCATATGTTTGCTAATTCAATTCTGTTCGGTCCTTTCAATTTTACCTCTCTTTGTTGATTCAATTTGACAATATGTGGAGCATCCAAATGAGTTTGGGATTTGGTACTAGTTTTTGGTGAGTTCTTGTCTTAGAACAATGATCCAACTCTAAGAAAAGTGCCTCTATAATGTCCAGCTCAAGGTGATTCCTAAGAATGTCAAGAATCATTCTCTATATGGCTAGTGGAATCACATCATGTGGTATCATGAGTCTTAGGTTCATTCTTGTTTAATTGTTGAGTTGTGTGCACTTTATTTCAAGAGCTCTTTAATTTCTTGCAATTTAAGTTTTTGTTTTAGAATTTTACTTGAGTATTCTTGCTGTTTTTCTTTTACACCAAGTGCTTGTGAAAAGGTTTATGGCACTCATTCTTCTTATGAGTATGGTTGCTCTTTTGGAATGGCATTATCCTTCCTAGAATTTACCTTAAGCTTCCTTTCACTTGTTGTTAAAATTTGTGATGTGTCTTTTAATTTTGTAATCATGTCAAGTTTTGTCTTAGTCATGTTATTCCATAATTGTCATTACTTCTAGTAGTACTTTTCTTGTTTTGATTGTTTCTTGCTTTAGTGTCTATTATTTTCTGAATTGATATTGATCCTTTGTGCATTTTTCTTTTTAGAATTGAGTTCATACTTGTATTCTAGACCTATACAAGTTCCAATACATCATTTTCTATTATGTCTTTGCTAGTTCATAACCCTGTTTTTTATTCCTATTAGGATTCCTCTGTTTCTGAAAAAAAGTGCTTACTGTTTTTCCTTATTGCAATTGATTTACTGAATGGAAAAATCTGAAATTCTGGATTTGTGATATTCAAAGTGTTAGAAAAGAATAGAAAAAAGAATCATTCAAAAATACGAAGTACACAAAAAATGATAAATAAAATAAAAAAGTGTACATTTCTGCCGAAAAAAATACGGTAATCTGGCAGCGATTTTGAAAAATTTATTTCTCTCAATTGGCTTACTGTTTTTAATTGATTCCAGTGCCATTATTGAGTTAACATCTTTAAGTTTCTTTGGTTTAAATTGCATAATCCAGTTCGCTCTACATCATTCCAGTTAAATCAGTGAATATCAAGCACAGTTTGCATTAAAAAAAATTTCCAGTAGCTAAATTTTTGTTTTCTTCATCTACTCTAGTGCTTTTCCTTAAGTATTCTTTTGTGTGCCTACTTTTCTCATTGAGTTCTTTATTTTCTTGATTGTCTTTCATTCTTACTCTTTGAGTTTGTCTCACATATAGTTTTCCTTTTGCAATTACCTTTCTTTGCTTATACCTTTTCTTGTTTGTCTTTATTGTTTCATTGGTTTTGTGGTGGTTGCTTTTGAGATTGGTGTGCTTGCTTTGACATCTTTCATTTGAGGATTCCAAGGCCTCATGATCAGATTGGTGCAAGAACATTATTTCTTTGAGAGTGACCTCTTTTTCCACCTCATTTCACTTCGGCAGTTTCAATTGCAAAGCTCACTGTTTTTGCTAATTTTTTTAACTTGTTTGCTGTTTTGTGTGTTTGCTGTTTTTAATTACAAATGGCTGGATTTTCAAGTGATGCATCCTACAAGCAAAATTCTCCTTCCAAAGCTTCAATTCTTGGTGAATTACATGAAGCTCAAAGAACAATTAGACGGTTGGAGGAGAAAATGCAAAAGATGGAGGTCCAACAAGCTAGACCATCTCCTTCTATCCATGATGGACATCATTCTCATAGACCATCTTCAAGAGGTTCTTCAAATGATGTTGGCCGTGAAGATGAGCATAGGAGAAGGAGACCTCCACCCCAAGTCCATGGACAAAGACATCATCACCAAGGGGAAAGACTTCACTACGGCAATGGCTTCTATCATGATGCAAAGTCCAAGCTTCCTTCAGTCAAGCTACCTTGTTTTAATGGTTCTAGTGATCCAAATGTATATTTAGATTGGGAGGCTAAGTGTGAACAAATTTTTGAGATCCATGAGATCCAAGATGAGCATAAGCTCAAGCTAGCCACCCTAGAGTCTAGTGATTATGCCATGAAATGGTGGCATGGAATTGTAAAGGACATTATCTATCACAAGGGTCCTCCCGTGGACTCTTGGAACTCTTTAAAGGATCACATGCGCGCTAGGTTTGTGCCCCCACATTTTAGGAAAGACCTCATGTTGAGACTCCAACGGTTTCAACAAGGCACGCTAAATGTGGATGAATATTATAAGGAGCTTGAGACGCTTGTGCTTAAAATTGAATTAGAAGAAAGTGAAGAAGCCATGGTTGCTAGGTTTGTGAGTGGTCTTAGGAAGGATATTCAAGACATTGTTGAGTTACAAGAGTATTCATCATTGGGCTCTTTAGTTCATCTTGCAATGAAGGTGGAAGCCCAACTTGCAAAGAAAAACTCTTTCAAAAATGCTTCCAATGATGGATACTACTCCAAGTTTTGGAGAAACAAAACTTCTTTTTCTAAACATCCTTCCAAAGATTCTTCTTTCAAACCCAAGGAATCTAAGCCATCAACTTCTAGACCAAAGTCTCCCACTAGAACATCTAATACTAAATGCTTTAAATGTATGGGTTATGGTCATATTGCTGCAAATTGTCCTTCCAAACGAAGTATGTACATGCATGAGGGCATTGTAGTTAGTGAGCATGATTCGGATTCTCCTAAGCATTCATTGCATTCTCATGCATCTAGTGAGGAAGAGAGTGAATGTCCACTTGAAGGGGACTTGTTAGTTGTGAAAAGACTTCTTGGACAAGTTTCACAACCTTTTGATGAAAGTCAAAGGGAAAATATTTTCCATACAAGATGTCTTATTCAAAACAACATTTGTTCCTTGATAGTGAATGGGGGTAGTTGTGCAAATGTGGCTAGTACAAGAGTAGTAGATAAGCTTGGATTGCCTACTATCTCTCATACAAAGCCCTACAAATTACAATGGCTTAGTGAAGTAGGAGAAATAATTGTTAATAAACAAGTCCTCATCCATTTCTCGATTGGAAAATACAAAGATGAGGTATTATGTGATGTTGTGCCCATGGAAGCTACTCATGTTGTTTTGGGAAGGCCTTGGCAATTTGATAGAAAAGTTTTACATGATGGCTTTACCAACAAACTATCTTTTGAATTCCATGGTCACAAGGTTACTTTAAAATCTCTCTCTCCAAGAGAAGTCCATGAGGACCAAGTTATCATGAAGAAAAAGAGGGAGAGTAAAAAAGATAAAAAAGATAAGAGTTCTAAGCCTACACTCCTTGTGTCTAGGCGTGAAATTGAAAGGGAAATAGTGGCTCATCATCCTCTTTTTTTAGCCATCCCTAGAACTCTTAGCATAGAAACACTTGTTGATAGTCCTCATTGCTTGGAAAATTTGGTAGAAGAGTTCAAAGATGTGTTTCAAGATCCTCCAAATGGACTTCCACCTTTGAGAGGGATTGAGCACCAAATTGATTTGATACCGGGCTCTTCTTTACCAAATCGTCCAGCATATAGGACCAATCCAAGTGAAACCAAGGAAATTCGCCAACAAGTTGAGGCTTTGATTGAGAAAGGGTGGGTGCAAGATAGCATGAGTCCTTGTGCTATGCCTATCATCTTAGTGCCAAAAAAGGATGGCACATGGCGAATGTGTTCGGATTGTAGGGCCATAAATAACATAACCATTAAGTATAGGCATCCCATACCTAGACTAGATGATTTGTTGGATGAATTACATGGTTCTAAAATCTTTTCAAAGATTGATCTTAAAAGCGGCTACAATCAAATCTGTATCAAACCGGGTGATGAATGGAAGACGGCTTTTAAGACCAACTTTGGTTTATATGAGTGGTTAGTTATGCCTTTTGGTTTAACTAATGCACCAAGTACCTTCATGCGCCTCATGCATCATGTTCTTAGACCTTTCATTGGTAAGTTTGTTGTGATTTACTTTGATGACATTCTCATTTATAGCTTATCTTTGAATGACCATAGGTTGCATGTTAGGCAAGTTTTGGAAACCCTTAGGAAGGAACATTTGTATGCTAACCTTGCTAAATGTATGTTTGCTCTTGATCATATAGAATTCCTAGGGTTTGTTGTGAGTTGTAAAGGGGTCCATGTGGACAAAACAAAGGTGGTGGCCATTCAAAATTGGCCTACACCGAAATCTTTGAATGAGGTCCGAAGTTTTCATGGGCTTGCTTCTTTCTATAGAAGATTTGTCCCAAACTTTGGTACCATTGCCGCACCACTCAATGACATAGTGAAAAAGGATGTGGTCTTTCATTGGGGAGAAGCACAACAAAATGCTTTTGATACTTTGAAAGAAAAATTGACTAATGCTCCCATCTTGGCCCTTCCTAATTTCACTAAGACATTTGAGATTGAGTGTGATGCTTCAAGCATAGGTATTGGGGCTGTTCTCCTTCAAGAGGGCCACCCCATAGCCTATTTTAGTGAGAAATTGAAGGGAAGTCATCTCAACTATTCCACCTATGATAAGGAATTATATGCACTTGTTAGGGCTTTGTTTACTTGGCAACACTATCTTTTTCCCAAAGAGTTTGTGATACATAGTGATCATGAATCTCTTAAATATTTGAAAAGCCAAAACAAACTTAACAAGAGGCATGCTAAGTGGGTGGAATTCATTGAGCAATTTCCTTATGTGATCAAACACAAGCAAGGCAAAATAAATATTGTGGCGGATGCTCTTTCTAGAAGATACACCTTGCTAAATCTTTTAACCTCTCAATATCTTGGTTTTGATCACATTAAGGAACTTTATCATGATGACCTTGATTTTTCTCCCATCTATCAAGAGTGTCTTAAAGGAGGACACAAAGACTTTTTTATTCAAGATGGCTTTCTTTTTAAAGGAAAACGTCTTTGTGTTCCCCAAAGCTCTATTAGATTATCTCTTGTTAGAGAAGCTCATGAGGGGGGTTTAATGGGACATTTTGGGGTTGCTAAAACTTTGGATGTGTTGCATGAACATTTCTTTTGGCCACATATGCATAAACATGTTCATAGTTTGTGTGATAAATGCATAGCTTGCCGCAAAGCTAAGTCTAAAATGCATCCCCATGGTCTTTATACTCCTCTTCCTATCCCTTCAATGCCTTGGGTAGATATATCTATGGATTTCATCTTAGGCTTACCCAAGACATCAAAGGGAAAGGACTCCATTTTTGTGGTAGTGGATCGTTTTTCAAAGATGGCTCACTTTATTCCTTGCCACAAAGTGGATGATGCATGCCACATTGCAAACCTCTTCTTTCAAGAAGTGGTTCGCTTGCATGGGATTCCTAGGTCTATAGTGCCCGATAGAGATCCTAAGTTCTTGAGTCACTTTTGGAAGACCTTGTGGGGCAAGCTTGGAACTAAGCTTTTATTTTCTACCACTTGCCACCCACAAACTGATGGTCAAACCGAGGTGGTGAATAGAACTTTGGGACAACTATTGAGATGCTTTATTTCAGGGAATCCTAGAGTGTGGGAGAATTTACTACCCCATGTTGAGTTTGCATATAACTGAGTAGTAAATTCTACCACCTCCCATTCTCCTTTTAAGGTGGTCTATGGGTTTAATCCTTTAACACCTCTTGATCTTCTTCCTATTCCCCTTCTTGGAGATGTCTTGTGCAAAGATGGGGATGAAAAGGCTTCTTTTGTGAAAACTTTGCATAAAGACATCAAGAAGAGAATTGAGAAGAAGGTTGGCAAGTATGCTGAACTTGCCAATAAAAGGAGAAAAGCATTGTTGTTTGATGAGGGCGACTGGGTTTGGCTTCACTTGAGGAAGGATCGTTTTCCTACTCAAAGGAAGTCCAAACTAATGCCTCGAGGGGATGGACCTTTCCAAGTCCTCAAGAGGATTAATGACAATGCTTATGAGTTAGATATGCCTGATACATTCTTAGGTAGTCATACATTTAATGTCAGCGATCTAACTCCCTTTTCTGTAGGTCTCCAGAATTCGTGGTCGAATTCTCTCCAACTCGGGGAGTATGATGGAGATCAAGCTCAAGAGGACATGGAGGCCAATCAACAAGATCAAGAAGAGGTGGAGGCACAAATGGAGGACGCCCATGGAGGTCAAAGTCCACCTCAAAGGATTACAAGAAGCATGTTCAAAGCTTTGGGAGCTAGAGGACATTTATTTTCTCTTTTTGTAATTTCTTTAGTTGAAGGTGCTTAGAGGGAAACATTAAAAACCTCTTTTGTTTTAGCATCTTTTAGGCTTTAGTTAGAAGCTTTAGGAGGGGGGTGTATTAGTAGATAGGTGTAGGTGTAGTTTTTGGGAGGTGTCATAGTAGAAAAAGGTCACACCTCCCATGTGACTTGTTTTTGGTGGGAATTTCAAATGAGTTTATTCGAAATTTCCCACCTATTTTTTCAGCACCTTAGGCTATAAATAGAGGTGCTTCCTTTGTAAAATTCAGATTGGAATTAATCTAAGAAAACTCTACTCAAATTTTGAGTGAACTTTGGAGAGCTTTTGGAGCCTTCTTCTCTAGTCTTATCTTGATGGATCATTGGAGTCCTCAAGTGGCGGCATCACTCTCATCTAGGAGCATTCCACACTTCTAGTGGCGAGATCATCCAACATTCTTCCATCTTCATGAGCACTCTCTTCTCCTTCCTTCCTTCTCTTTCAATTGTTCATGTTGTCTTGTGTTCTTGAGTTGTTTGGTTCGCCTTTTCTATTTTTTTCCAGCACCTATGTTCTGTTCTTGTCTTTTAATTACACTTTTGTTTGGTTCATATGTTTGCTAATTCAATTCTGTTCGGTCCTTTCAATTTTACCTCTCTTTGTTGATTCAATTTGACAATATGTGGAGCATCCAAATGAGTTTGGGATTTGGTACTAGTTTTTGGTGAGTTCTTGTCTTAGAACAATGATCCAACTCTAAGAAAAGTGCCTCTATAATGTCCAGCTCAAGGTGATTCCTAAGAATGTCAAGAATCATTCTCTATATGGCTAGTGGAATCACATCAGAAAGGATGTAGCACGTGGCGGACCTAGAGGAGTTGTTCGTCACCATATCAAAATACCGCCTCAAGCTAAACCCCGAGAAGTGTGTCTTTGGGGTGGAGGCCGGTATGTTCCTAGGTTTCATGCTCACGGAGAGGGGAACCCTGATAAGTGCGCAGCAATCATTGCCATGAGGAGCCCGACATCAGTAAAGGAAGTGCAACAACTGACAGGGCGAATGGCCGCATTATCAAGGTTTGTTTCTGCGGGAGGAGAGAAGGGGCACCCCTATTTCCAGTGCCTTAAAAGAAATAGTCGCTTTGCATGGACCGACGAATGTGAAGCGGCTTTCATCAAGTTGAAGGAGTACTTGGCGACGCCACCGGTCCTTTGCAAACCAGTAGCAGGCGTGCCCCTCCGGCTATACTTCGCGGTAACGGAGCGAGCTATCAGTTCTGTGCTGGTCCAGGAGCAGGACCAAATTCAAAAGCCCGTCTATTTCGTGAGCAAGGCTTTACAAGGCCCGGAGACGAGATACCAGTCGCTGGAAAAGGCAGCGCTGGCAGTGGTATTTTCGGCCAGGAGGCTCCGCCACTATTTCCACAGTTTTACAGTAGTGGTGATGACGAACCTCCCCATACAAAAGGTATTGCAGAAACCTGATGTAGCAGGAAGGATGGTGCGCTAGGCGGTGGAGTTGTCAGAGTTTGACATCCACTATGAGCCGAGAGGATCCATCAAAGGGCAGGTATATGCAGATTTTGTGGCAGAGCTCTCGCCCGGAGGCGAACAAGAGGTGGAGGCGGGCTCGCAGTGGTTGCTCTCGGTCGACGGCTCTTCCAATCAGCAAGGAAGTGGTGCAAGGATAGTCTTGGAGGGACCCAATGGTGTGCTGATTGAGCAAGCTCTGCGTTTCGCCTTTAAAGCAAGTAACAATCAGGCTGAGTACGAAGCACTGATTGCAGGGATGCTCCTGGCTAAGGAGATGGGCGCGCAGAACCTCTTGGTGAAAAGTGATTCCCAACTGATTACGAGACAAGTATCGGGCGAGTTCCAAGCAAAAAACCCACAGATGGCGGCGTATTTAAGGTACGTCCAACTGCTGAAGGGAGCATTTAGCGCTCTTGAGCTAATACATGTCCCACGGAACAAAATGCCAGAGCTGACCTGCTGGCTAAGCTGGCCAGCTCAGGCAAGGGGGGCAGGCAGAGGACAGTAATCCAAGAGACGCTCAAAGCTCCGAGAAAATTCGTGGAAGACAACAGGGTGGATGTCCTCCATATTAGCATTGCGAGAGGGAGGCCAAGGAGTCATCGTTCCTTAACTCAAGATACGGTAAAGACGCCCCATATTAGCACATACGCGGACACGCCCGAAGGAGGAAGGCATGCGCAGATATGTACTTTAGCCGAAGGAGACACCTGGATGACGCCGTACAAACGGTATCTGGCGGATGGGGTTCTCCCAGTAGAACCAGAGGAGGGCAAGAAGGTTAAGAGGAATGCCGCAAGATACACTCTAGTGGATGGAGTATTTCAGACACGGGTTCACCCACCCTATCCTAACGTGCATAAGCGGCGGCGAGTGCACCAGAATAATGGCGGAGCTCCACGAAGGCATTTGTGGGAGTCACGTGGGGGGAAGGTCTTTAGCCTCTAAGGTGATAGGCGCGGGTTTCTACTGGCCAACAGTAAAGAGGATTGCGTGCGGCACGCCCAGCGTTGCAAGCAGTGTCAGAAACACGCTGATTGGCACAAGGCGCCGCCAGAGGAGCTGTGATCCATATACAGCCCGTGGCCTTTCCATACGTGGGGGATTGACATCCTAGGACCATTCCCATTGGCGATAAGGCAGATGAAGTATTTGATCGTTGCCATTGAATACTTCACCAAGTGGATAGAGGCGGAGCCCGTGGCCCAGATTACTGCGCACAAGGTGCAACACTTTGTTTGGAAGAACATTGTGTGTCGCTTTGGCATGCCTAGGCGGCTGGTATCCGACAATGGAACCCAGTTCGCCAGCCAACAGTTGAGGAACCTGTGCGCAGAGGTGGGCATCAAGCAAGTGTTCGCATCAGTCGAGCACCCCCAAACTAATGGGCAAGTAGAGTCAGCGAAAGAGTTTTGCTGAGAGGACTAAAGAGAAGGCTAGAAAAAGCTAAAGGAGCGTGGGCGGAGGAAGTGCCAAGGATTGTATGAGCATACCACACCACGCCCCAATCTTCCACCATGGAGACGCCTTTCAGCTTAGTATATGGGTCGGATGCGATGATCCCGGTGGAGATTCACGAAAGCTCGCCACGTTACCAGAATTTTGTGGCCGAAGAATCCATCGAAGAAAGGCGGGTGAATCTGGACCTCCTGGACGAAGCCAGGGAAGAAGCAAGAATAAAGGCCGAGGCAGTGAAGAGAAGAGTAGAGCGACAATATAGCTCTAAGGTGAAGCCACGGCAGTTTCAGGTTGGCGACCTAGTTATGAGGAAGGCTCACCCATATGAGCTAGAAAATAAATTGTCTCCCAAGTGGACCGGACCCTTCTTATCGTAGGGGACACTCTTTTTCCCTCTCGAGGGTTTTTTAACGAGGTCAACCAAATAAAAAGAAAAAGAAGTTCAAGAAAAACCTTGCCTCAGTTTTTTATCTTCTTCCCACTCGAAGTGCAGGACCAAGGGGTAAAGAGATAAAAGACAAAGACTCGAAGTGGCGACAGGCGTCGCCGAACGTATGCGTCGCCAAGAAGGGGGCGTCGCCAAACATACGCGTCGCCAAGAAAGGGGCGTTGCCAGACGCAGGCGTCGCCAAGAAACATAACGGAGGAAATGCGCACAGTATGTTAGAAGAAGCGAATGTAGACGAAAGTGTGCAAAAATAAAGGAGCGGCGTTACAGAAATCAAAACATGGCGCGAGAGTTAAGATTATAAATAGAGTTGGAGATGAAGGCGAATGAGACAAATGAGGCAAACATGTACGTGCCCTATGCTCGTACGAAAAGTACAAACAGGCCACCTTTCAGTGGCCTCCGGAGTCTGGATGGGAGGAGGACGAAGCTCCGTTCTTGGTCTTCAGCGCCTGGGTAAGCTGTGATCTCTGCTGCCGGTTTATCTTCGAACCTGCACCGAAGAAAATAAGCATGGTGAAGGGAGCACAAGACAGGACATGCAAAGACCTAATAAAGATGAAGAGCGGGAGTTCTAAGGTAACCTCTCATACATATATATTTCTCCAAGGCTTCGGCGTTGTACTCCAAGCTAATCAAAGCGGCCGCGTCAAAGCCCCCCGCCTCAGCCAAGATCCGGCATGCCACCTGGTCGTTCAAGGGTAGCCTCTTGAAAGGCTTGGACTTCAAGGCTCTCGTCTCCCTTACCCAGTACAGTGGAAAACCATCCATGGCGGAAGGCACGAGATCGGAACAGCAAACTTTGAAAAATCTACCCTTCCACCCTGTGAAGGAGTTCTGGAAGGGAGTTAGGAGAACCCTATCGGGAACGTTGCTGAGGGTCACCCAGAGGTTGTTCCTTTGCCTCTTCACCTCAAAGAAATGAAGAAAGATGTCTACCGAGGGTGCACACCCCAGAAAGCCAAAGAGTATGTTAAAGGCTTTGATGAAAGCCCAGCTATTAGGGTACAACTGGGCTGGGGCAGCGTTAATCTCTGTCAGTAGTTCCCTCTCAAACCTGGAGAAGGGCAGGCGCATGCCGATGCTTTTGAAGACCACCTGGTAGAAGTATAAGAAGGGGACCCCGTCGTTGGCCCGTTCGTCTCCGCACACCGGCTCCCCTAAGGTGCAAGGGAGCACGGTGATATCATCATCATGCCTCTTCGCGAAGGCACGATGATCGTAGGAGCACGGATCCCCCATGTGTTCCCTTACGGCCCTGGTAGAGAGTAAGCTGGAGCATTCGTCGAGGAGCTCGCGCGAGGCCCATGCATAAAGGTCCTTGGGGTTAACCCTAGGGGGAGGAGCATGGGAAGACATGTCGGCGCAAACTATCAGCGAAAGAGCTGGAAGATCGAAGGAGAATAACGCGTTAGGAGTGCGGGAGGAAAAACGCCAACTAGAAAGAACGCAGAAGGAACTCTTTGTATAGCGGTGCAAGGAGGGTGCGAAAACACAGAGACGATGGATGCAGGTACCAGATTTCGAAGATCTAAATATTACAGTTGGAGCGCCAAGTGACGCAAATGGGAGCACCGTGCGATCGAGCCACGTGTCAGAGGATGGGAGGATGATCCTGGCGTCATTTGTTAACATTCAGAAAACATCGCGTCGACAGAATGCCCAAGGGTACGATGCGCCGTCAAGAATGGGAGTATCTTGTCAGAAGCTCATAAAATGTCAAGATCAAGTCAAGTGAGGGAACATCCCATCAGCCATACGGGAAATGCCACGTGGATGGCGCGGGCGAGACCTTAAGCTTTTCGCTATGGCAAGTGCCACGCCCCTAGGCGTAGACCAGAGTCGAAGTCCAAGTCAATGCCAAGGTCAAAGTCAACAGGTTGATCGCACCAGGCATCGCCAAGACGCTGGAAGCGTCGCCAGTATAAGACACTGAAGGCGTCGCCAGTATAAGACGCTGGAGGCGTCGCCAGTGTAAGGCATCAGCGGCATCGCCTCCCCGATACCCACAGGAAGGAAAGACTGTGGAGGGAGACGAGATCACCAGAAGTAGCGGCGTCGCCTCCCCGATACCCACAGGTAGGAAAGACTATGAGGGAGACGAGATCGCCAGAAGCCAAGTGAGCCACCGGCAGGGTTGCTCCCCGATACCCATGGGAGAGAAAGACCATGGAGGGAGCAACCCCATGGGGGGCTTCGAGCCTTCCCGGTGCTCGGCGTTTCTAGACACCCTGAGGACGATACGACGCTGCTGTAGTAGGCCTCTCCTTAGGCGTGGGCGCCAAGCACCCCGAATTAAGGGACAGATCGCCTTGGTGTTTGAGACACTCCATGGACGATACGGCGCTGTTAGACAGGCCTCTCCATGGGCGTGGGCACTGAAGCGCGACTTTGTCCCAAGTGTTTAAGACCTAGAGCAGGTCTCAACTTTTGTGTTTGCAGCAATGGCGGAGTGGCCAGCGCCTTCACGAGGCAGAGGCCTCATAGATACGAAGGCTGAGCAGGTTTGAGGTACACGTTAGAAGTGAGGCGCCGGATGTACAGGATCGCCCAACATAGCGAAAGAAACGGGTAAAAGTACAGGTAAAGCAATTGAAGCATACAAAAATGAAGAACGAAGGTGAAAATATCTGCCAAACAGTGCTCAACGCCTCAGAAGTATGCAAGCGTTATACAAACCCCGTTGTTCCAACAAAGTGCAAATGGTTCAAAAGATTTACAAGTTTATCAAAGGTTGGCAAGAACGAATATAAAGCACAAAAAGTAAAGGTGGCGGCTGAAAGTTGGTGTTTCAGTCATCCAATTCGAGAGGCACGACTCGTCTGTCGACGACATGGTGGGTGGGATCGCAATTAGAAACATTGATCCCCGGGTTCTCGCAGGCGGCCTGGGCCAAAGCCTCCTTGAATCCCTCCTCGAAGGTGCCTTTCATGTCATCGATGAGTGCCTTCTTGACCTTCTCCAACTCCTCGATGGTAGAGTCCCCGGAGGCCACCTGCTTCTCCAGAGCCTCCTTCTCAACTCGAAGTCTGTTGACCTCAGTTTGCAGCTTGTCATGGTCAACCTGGAGAAGGCCCAATGCCTTGGCCTGGGTAGCCATTTCCTCCTCCATCCACTCCAGTCTTTCTGCCTGCCCATAGCACTGATCCTCCAAGTCCTTCTAAAGCTCTTCGGAGGCCTCAGCCATGTCTTGGAGATCCGTTATTTGGACTTGGAGAGACACTTCCCGAACGTTGAAATCAGCCTGAAATTCCATCGCCTCACCCAGTTGCCTGTCAGCCTCCTCTTTGGCCTCTTGGGCCAACTTCAGAGAGGCTTGATAGACCACATTTTGGCGTCCCAAAGCTTCCTTCTCTTCCTTCAGAGCGGCCACTTCTTCTTTCAGGGCCTGGAGGGCTTGTGTGTTTGAAGCGGCATTTCTAGCTTGGGAGCGCCAGTCAAGGGCCACGGCCAAGAAGGCTCCCAAGTAATAGGGCATTCCTTCTCTCCTTTCGGAGCCTTTTGGCATCAATCCTCCGTTGAAGCCCCTCATCAGATGCATGATTGGAGGAGGAATGGCAATAAGCTCGGGGGCAGCAGAAACGGAGGCGGGAACAACAGAGACCTCTACTGGTGGTGGAGGTGGAGCAGACTCGGCCCTTTCGCCTTTTTCCTCTTAGACTATTGCGGGTTGGGGAGAGGTGAAGCTAGGGGGATTGTCCCTGAAGGACTCCCCTCCCTGTGGGGATGCTACTGGTAGGATGGGAACCCTAGCAGCCTTTCTCCTCTTGAAGACTACCCCACCATCGGAGTCTTCGTCATCGGAGAGGATCTCCAACACCCTCTTCCCTTTGTCAAGGGGGGCTGGAGCAGGTGAGGAGGCCACAGCCAGTGGGACTGCGGCGATGGGTGGAGGTGAATTGGGTGTTTGAAGTGTTTGGGGGCTACGTGGGGGTGGTGAAGATGGGCCTAGTGGAGTTTCGGTGGTGGTTGGTGTTGGTGAGGGCGAGGATAATGCGAAGTTTGGGTCAGCAGTAGGTGTGGTGGAGGCGCCAGCCTTGGGGGCACGAGCAGCCTTCAATGCTCTCGCCAAGACCATCCTCTTAGATGAATCCATCACTGATCCTGCATTCAGACAAACCAAAGAACAGAAGTTAAAGCCACACCAGGCCAAGCACAAGGCGTCAGTTACACACAAAGCACAGAATGCCGACCCCACCGCCAACGCAGTTATACAGATCCACAAGGCACGCAAGCAAATGAAATATAAAGCGTGCAAATAAACACTTAGCAACGAGGGAAACAGGTGGAGAAGGCCAGCAGTATAAGCGTGATGCAACAAAACACAGATAAGAAAGGGCAACAAGAAACGAGCCTCCCTACCAAAATAGGTGGACAGGGTGTGCGCGTTGTATTCACACGCAATGAGCTTCAGCGTGTCAAAAATGATTCTCAGGTCAGCCAAGGCCTCACATACCCCCTATCAGCGGAGGACAGCTCATCCAGGGCCTTAGGCTTGAGCAGCTTGGGATGCTCTGTCCAGTATAGGGGAAAGCCATCCAAGGCTGTGGGGTCCCGTTTGGCGCAGCACACCCTAACGAATTTCCCTTTCCAGCCCTTGTGTGAGTTTTGGAAGAGGGAGAGGATGATCCTACCAGCGATCCCGGAAAAGCTCACCCAAAGGCTTTTCCCTTGTTTCTTCACCTCGAAGAAATGAAGAAAGACGTCCACAGAAGGGGGAACGCCCAGATAGCCGCAGAGGATTTGAAAAGCCCGGACGAAGGCCCAGCTATTAGGGTGCAGCTGGGCGGGGGTCGTGTTGATCTCCGTGAGGAGTTCCCTCTCGAAGGTGTAAATGGAAGGCGCACACCCACGCGTTTAAATACTGTTTGGTACATGAAGAAAAAGGGGGCCCTACTCCTGGGCCTATCATCCACACATACGGATTCCCCCGGTGTGCCGTGGCAAACGGAGATGTGGGCATCGTGGGTGCGACAGAAGGCGTTGAAGTTGTATAAATGAGGGTCACCCCGATGGTTCTCCACATCCTCGATGGTCGTCAAGGTGGTACATTCATTTAAGAGGTCATCAGAGGCCCATTTGTTGAAGGCCTTGTAGTCGATCTTGGGGGGAGAACTAGGTTTCGTTCTCGAGCGCACCATGATGCGATTAAATAGCTGAAGAAAGAAGAAAGGAAAGGGGTTTTAACAAGCAAGCCCAAGGCAGAAAGGGGAAGAGAAACCCTAGAAAACGCCCCCCACGCGAAGAAACCCAGAAAGAGGGAGAAGAGAGCGTAGAAGCACGATGAGAGAAAGAAATGTGGAAATACAGAAGCACAGGGTTCGAACTTTTGGCAGACTTTCCCAGAATACACTTTAGTTGCTTGCTCGAGTCTTGAGGCTACGCACAAGGGACTAAAGAGAGGTTGTTTGCCAGAGGGAGAAAAGATACACAACACATAGTTCTTTCGACCACCTTCAGAGTGCCATTCACGGTGCTCCGATACGGAGGTGCAGAGTTTTTGGTGTTTCTCGCTAGCTGACTTGAGCGTCAGAGTGCAAACGGCCGCTAGGGTGCCCTTTTGTCCGTCTTTGCAGGTATCCACAGGTAGCCAGAGGGAAGGTGTCCCTAGTTGACGGGCAAGGTTGCGCACAAAGACGTCCCAGGTCAACCGGCCGGAACAGTAGTTGTGCTAATGTGGCTAGTACAAGAGTAGTAGATAAGCTTGGATTGCCTACTATCTCTCATACAAAGCCCTACAAATTGCAATGGCTTAGTGAAGTAGGAGAAATTGTTGTGAATAAACAAGTCCTCATCCATTTCTCTATTGGAAAATACAAAGATGAGGTATTATGTGATGTTGTGCCCATGGAAGCTACTCATGTTCTTTTGGGAAGGCCTTGGCAATTTGATAGAAAAGTTTTTCATGATGGCTTTACCAACAAACTTTCTTTTGATTTCCATGGTCACAAGGTTACTTTAAAATCTCTCTCTCCTAGAGAAGTCCATGAGGACCAAATCATCATGAATAAAAAGAGGGAGAGTGAAAAAGATAAAAAAGATAAGAGTTCTAAGCCTACACTCCTTGTGTCTAGGCATGAGATTCAAAAGGAAATAGTGGCTCATCATCCTCTTTTCTTAGCCATCCCTAGAACTCTTATGATAGAACCACTTGTTGATAGTCCTCATTGTTTGGAAAATTTGGTAGAAGAGTTTTGTTCCGGCCAGTTGACCTAGGTCGTCTTTATGAGTGGCTTGTCCCCACGAGCTAGAGCACCTTCGTTCTGCCTTGTCTACGAGTACCTGAAAAAGAAGAACAAAGGGGCGCCCTCGCGGCCGTTTGCACTCCGACGATCAAGTCAGCTAGCGAGAAACACCAAAGTGACTAGAGACTGTATGATTATCTCAATGACTGGAACTGTGTTGCCCTAATTGCCTTGTGCTCACAGCTGGGTGTGCCGTCAAGAACAACTAGGGTTTAGTGCTCTGTGTAATTATGAAAGCGTACCTTACTAGGGCTCTTCGTGCCCTTTATATAGGTGAAAACTAGGGTTTACCTCTGCGTTGCTTGCTATTATCTAGGGTTCCTTGAAGAAGGTCCTTGCGCCGCTATCTTTAGGATCTTAGCGTATCCGGCCCATGGACTTCCCTTATCTGGAGTGCAATGTATAACCTTATGGCCACTTGGGCTCTAACTTGAGCGCTGTATCTCTCGCGCCATCATACTCCGTGGGTGCCTTAACTAATCACGCGTCATGCATGCAGCCTTCCCTGGATATCTTTAATGAGCACGTGGGCATTGCCACGTGCCCCTTTGACTCGATCATTTATTCTGTGCGGAGGGTCCCTCAGTGCCGCCACCCAACTTTAGGGCGATGTCTTACTTTGGGGCCATGTCTACACTCGGCGACGTCTTACTCGGCAACGTCTTACTTCTGCGCGATGCTTCTCTTGGGCAATGGGCGATGATCCATCTTGGCGGTGACACATCTCGGCGATAACCAATTATTTATACTGCAGAACGCCGCTTCTACATACGGCGACTACGTAGACTTCTTGACCACCTACCTTTCTCTTGTCCACGTCATCACACCCGATGACCTGGTCGGTACACAAGCCCCCCAGTCTTGAGCTGATAACTTGTTTTCAGCAAAAAGACTAAGAAGTTCACCGTTTCATTTTCTTCT
This sequence comes from Phaseolus vulgaris, assembly GCF_000499845.2. Classification (NCBI taxonomy): domain Eukaryota; kingdom Viridiplantae; phylum Streptophyta; class Magnoliopsida; order Fabales; family Fabaceae; genus Phaseolus; species Phaseolus vulgaris. The sequence continues at coordinate 32,725,290 of NC_023750.2, read as the reverse complement.
TCAATACATATAAATGTGCGCATGGTTTTGCTTTTATCTGCTGTGTAATCATCTGATATAACTGACTAACTCTTTCTTTAAAGAAATCGACTTAGCGCCACCTGGTGCTTAGCTCTGTGAAAATCAACTTAACTAGACAAACTATTAGTTTATAACAATAACATTTAACGCAAAATCACTTTCTGGGCAGTAGGCGTGGGTCAGTCTTAGTATCTGAAATCTAGCTCGCCTGATCTGCCAAGTGACATGCGCACTTCTATGTCATCGCCTCAAACTCTGCTAACTTAGTTCTCACCGTGTACTTCTTCTTTCGAGCTTCAATCACGATGTCGTGGGCTTCTTTGGATGCTATTTTCCTTTTTATCTGCTAAGACGTTCTCTGGGGAGCGGCCTCATACCTTGAGCTATCAATTCTGCTCATTCTGGGAGGAGAGCTGCCTTTAACGGACCCCCCTCTGCCTTCCCTGAGCCTTTAATCTGAAACAACTTGATCTGAGTAGTGAGGTGTCTTTTACGAACCTACCTCAGCCACCCTGTGACTTCTTCCACCCTGATAACTTATCTGTTGTGCGATCACCTGATAACTTGGTTGGTTTTTACTCAACCCAATTAACTTAGCACAAACTGATTCTTAATTTCCTGGAAATCAACTTATCTTGAACAAACGGTTAGTCTATAGCAATAACATTTGACACGAAATTACTTATTGAGCAGTGACATGTGTATTTCTAGGTCATCGCCTAAAACTTTGTTGGCCTGGTTCTGCACTGAGGAATTTCGAACTTGCCTCAATTTGCTTAAGCAAAGAGGTCTTGTATTCTGTTCTTGCCTAGCAAATAGGTCTTGTATTCTGTTCTTGCCTGAACTCACTCGAGGGTGAGGCGGACTCTTTCTGGTGCCTCAATTTGCTTAAGCAAAGAGGTCTTGTATCTGTTCTGGCCTGCACCCGCTCTAGGCGAGGAGAATTTATCTCATAACTATTTAACTGACCTCAGCTTCGCTCGAGGGCGAGGAGGATTTATCTGATAACTATTAACTGACCTCAACTTCGCTCGAGGGCGAGGAGGATTTTCTCTGATAACTATTAACTGACCTCAACTTCGCTCGAGGGTGAGGAGGATTTAACTGATAACTGACCTCAGCTTCGCTCGAGGGCGAGGAGGATTTTCTCTGGTGCCTCAACTTGCCCAGGGGCTACCTTTTCCCTGGATGCACTGAGGACTTTTAATCTCATCTTGCCTGAACTCACTCGAGGGTGATGAGGACTTTCTCTGGTGCCTCAACTTGCCCAGGGGCTACCTTTTCCTTGGATGCACTGAGGACCTTTAATCTCACTTGCCTGAACTCACTCGAGGGTGAGGAGGACTTTCTCTGGTGCCTCAACTTGCCCATGGGCTACCTTTTCCCTGGATGCACTGAGGACTTTTAATCTCATCTTGCCTGAACTCCCTCGAGGGTGAGGAGGACTTTCTCTGGTACCGGGGCTAGCTATTCCTACTTGAGGAGGGGGCGTCCCGAAGGAATCCCTTAACCCCTGCTCAAGGACTAGGCGCCCTTGTTTTAACTGTTATCTGGTACTGGGGCTAGCTATTCATACTTGAGGAGGGGGCGTCCCGAAGGAATCCCTTAACCCCTGCTCAAGGACTAGGCGCCCGGGTATTAACTGTTATCTGGTACCGGGGCTAGCTATTCATACTTGAGGAGGGGGCGTCCCGAAGGAATCCCTTAACCCCTGCTCAAGGACTAGGCGCCCGGGTTTTAACTGTTATCTTGTTCTGAACTCTCGCCTATACTCGCTCTAGGCGAGTAGGACTTCTTAATCTGTTCTCGCCTATACTCGTTCTAGGCGAGTAGGACTTTTAATTTGTTCTCGCCTACGCTCGCTATAGGCGAGGAGGACTTTTAATCTGTTCTTGTCTACGCTCGCTATAGGCGAGGAGGACTTTTAATCTGTTCTCGCCTAAACTCGTTCTTGGCGAGTATGACTTAAAACTTAACTTTCACCTCTGATTGCCAGGTGGTGACAAGGACTTAAAAACTTTATACCTGTGCCTCCGATCGCTAGGTGGCGATGAGGACTTAAAAACTTCATACGTTTGCCTCCGATCGCCAGGTGGCGATGAGGTCTTAAAACTTTATACTAGTGCCTCCGATCGCCGAGTGGCGATGAGGACTTAAAACTTAACTTGTGCCTCCAATCGCCAAGCAGCAATGAGGACTTGAAACTTATACTCGTTTGCCTCCGATCGCCAGGTGGCGATGAGGTCTTAAAAATTTATACTTTAAAACTTTGGACTGAATGCATGCGATCTGAATCTGCCCCAAATTACACAAGGACGACAAAGTCTTCTCTTCGAAAACTTAAAATGACAAACATGCAAACTCAATAACTGGGAAACTTTGATAAATTGGATATTAACTTATGATGAACATACATGTTATCTGATTGATTATCTGGCTGCAACGCCTACTTCTGGCGATACTTTGTTCTAGTGATACCTGTTCTTGGCATCGCTATCTCGGCGACGCCTTGTCTTGGCAGTTCCTTGTTCTGGCGACGCCATCTTGGTTCTCTTCTTTGATCTTTGATTTTACATGGAAGGGAAAAACTAAGGCAAATATATCTTAATCTCTTCTCGCCTACACCCGCTCACTGCGAGGAAGGTCTTTTTAAACTCTTCTCGCCTACACTTGCTTACGGTGAGGAAGGTCTTTCTCAACTTTTCTCGCCTACACTCGCTTACGGCGAGGAAGGTCTTTCTCAACTTTTCTCGCCTACGCTCGCTCAAGGCGAGGAAGGTCTTTCTCAACTTTTCTCGCCTACGCTCGCTCACGGCGAGGAGGACTAAAAAACTTTATACTTGTGCCTCCGATTGCCATATGGCGATGAGGAGTTTAAAACATTATGCTTTAAAACCTTGTACTGAATGCATGCCATAATCTTTAAACTGTTGCCTTAAATCTCATAAAAGCGATAAGGTCTTTTTTCTGAAAACTTAAAACGGTAAGCATGCGAACTTAAATAACTTGGAAACTTTGATAAAATTGTTTTAACTGAAACTACTTCTTAAAGAGTGCCCCTTGAAAAACTGCTTTAACTGAAACTACTTCTAATTATTACCTTGGAGATCTGGTCTTGTGTCTCGCCGTCTAAAGTTTTCCCCAGCTTAAATGTCTTGCCGTTGATCTTCTTCTCAAGCCACTCATCGACTGGCTGAGGCCTCTTCACGTTGGTTAACTCCAACGGTAGACTTTAGCCCTTTTATCTCCGTCTGAGAATCGTATTTCCTTGATCAAGAAACCTCTCACCTGCAAAGACAAAGGGGCAAACCAAAACGGTGGCGAGCGGCGACTTGAGAGTCGCTACGGACCTGTTCAAAGGCTCGAACCACAACAGTGGCGAGCTGCGATCAAGGGTGCCCATGTCCAGATTGTCTCTGAGCCAAGGGTCAATGCACATGAGTCGTAATGTACCTGTTAGAGGAGTTGTCCTGATGGCTTGACCTTTCACCGACAGGCTTTGTCGTCCAACACTTCTATGACCCTGCATGGTGTAAAAATTTGATGTTGTACTGCCCTTTACCGTCGAGCTACGGTAGGACATAATAATTTGTCATTCTCGACACACGAGTTCTGCAAAATTTGTCAAAGTTGATCTTTTTTGCATGTTGTAGATCGTGAACTAGTACACCAGGTAAGTTCCCAGGAAAGAGAGGTGGGTCACCAACCGACATGCTTAAATACCAAGTCTTTCCTCGCCAGAACTTTCCTAGACATGTACTTTTTCACTACCATGCTCTATGACCAGCAACAAGAATAACTTCTCTACTGTGAGAGATCATGATCATGATAACAATATCACAACAAATTTAAATGATAATTAATTGTTCACGTCATCTTCAGAATAACATGATAAAAATAATAATCATTTATCTTTGGGAATAACATTACAACAAATAAAATATTTATTTATCTTTTATGTCCAGAATAATATCACAATATCTTCATAATAATATCACAACAGATAAAATATTTTTTTATCTTTTATCTCCAGCATAATATCACAACAGATAAAATATCTTTTTATCTCTTATCTCCAGCATAATATCACAATAGATAAAATATCTTTTTATCTCTTATCTCCAAAATAATATTCAACAAATAAAATATTTATTTATCTTTTATCTCCAAAATAATATCTCAAAAGATAAAATATTTCCTTATCTTTTATCTCTAGAATAATATATTTCTTTATCTTTTATCTCTAGAATAATATATTTTTTTTATCTTTTATCTCTAAAATAATATATTTCTTTATCTTTTATTTCTAGAATAATATCTCAACAGATAAAATATTTCTTTATCTTTTATCTCTAAAATAATATCACAACAGATAAAATATTTCTTTATTTTATCTCCAAAATAATATATTTCTTTATCTTTTATTTCTAGAATAATATCTCAACAGATATGTACCGTCCCGTATCCGGGCGTTGACAAAGTCAAGGTCAAAGTCAACGTAAAGGTCAAAGTCAATGCAAAGCGTCGCCAAGGTAAGGCGTCGCCCAGGTAAGGCGTCGCCTAGCAGGGCATCGCCGAGATAGGGCGCCGCCCAACTGGGTGTCGCCAAGATGGAATGGCACAAGGGCAAGGTGACCACAGCGCTGCTCCCCGATACCCATGGGTAGGAAAGACCATGGAGGGGGCGACGCCGTGGGAAGGCCCCAAACCCTGGATAACCAGGGAACAGTAATAAAGAGGAGAGAAAGGTGGCTTCAAGGCCATAGTAACAACACCAGTGTAGGGCAGCCTGACTCGTGAAGTACCCCTGCCGCCCCAAAGACGCCTTTGGGACAGATACGACTCAAGAGGAAGGTCACGCCCAGGGTAGCCGGGTGCAGGGTACAAGAGGAAGGCAGATATGCTCTCAAAGTGAGTGACTAGATGATTGGGGGCATGAGTTGGCACCCAAAAAGTCACCCCTAGCGCAGTAGCACTCCCAGGCAGGAGGACTCACACGTAGAAACGTCCCCAGATGGGCAGGAACGCCCCCAGATGGGGTCATGGCGTCGTGAGGCCCTCCACGTGTACGACAGCCAGGTCAGAATAGAAACACCCTTTAGTCAGGTGCCAGGTAATTAAAGTCATTCAATACAGTTTCCGTTTCGAGCGTTCAGGTACTATAATGGCTCCCAAGCGTTTCAACGTCTTAAATGCGCTACGTTTTCTAATTATACACGCTGATTGAGTGCGTTACATTTGTGATTAAAGGCGCTTTAAGGCGCTTTAAATGCTTGGGTAGTTTAAATAGCGCTGAGAATGTCGGAAACAGGGTTCGAACTTTTGGCAAATTTACCAGAACTCTCTAGTTGCTTGCTCGTGCCTTGAGGTTACGTACAAGGGACTGGGGAAAGATCTTTGCCTGAGGGAGAAAAACACACACACGATACACAGGTCTTTTTACCACCTTCAGAGTGCCATACGCGGTGCTCAGAGACGGAGGTGCACAGTTTTGGTGTTTCTTGCTGGCTAACCTGAGCGTCGGAGTGCAAACGGCCGCTAGGGCGCCTCTTTGTCCTCTTTTTTGCAGGAATCCACAGGTAACCAGTGGGAAGGAGACCCTAGCTGACGGTTGAGGTCACGCACGAAGACGTCCCGGTCAACCGGACGGAACATTTGGCGCCCACCGTGGGGCCGATATAAAACATCAGTCCCATCACAAGTTCGAGAAAATCTACCAGGTTACAGTAACGTTGGAGGAGGTTAGAGTGACAATGGCCCCCACCAGACGAAGTACAGCACGCGCAGCCCCAGCAGAACTATCCATGCAACAGGTCCTGGAGATAATGAGGGGGCTGCAGCAGGACATGGCGGAGTCGAAACTGGAACAGGAACGCATGCAGGCAGATCTTGATGCCTCGCATGAGCGGAATGAAGAGCTCCACCGCGTAAATGAGGAGTTGCGCCAGGGCCTGAGAAATGATCGGAGGCGGCATGGACATGACGAGATGGAGAACCATTCCCCACCAAGGAAGTTTTCCACTCCTTTCTCGCAGGAGATCCTAGATGCAGTGATCTCGAACACGTTCGCGGGGCCCAAGGTGATCTTCACCGGGATGGAGGACCCAGAGACGCACCTTGCTGCATTTCACACACAGATGGTCCTGGTAGGCGGTTCTGACGCTGCCAAGTGCAAGCTCTTCATGAGCACCCTGACCGGGATGGCTATGGACTGGTTCATTAGCCTCCCAGAGGGTCATATCACATCTTTCCGCCAATTGTCGCGATTGTTCAGGGAACAATACTTAGCAAACAAGGCCCCGCCGCCAGTCTCTTACGACCTGTTCGATGTGAAGCAGTATCAAGGGGAGACCCTGAAGGAGTATATCAATCGCTTCGGGGCCCAGGTCGTGAAGGTTGGTACGACAGAGGAGCCTATGATCGTGTACGCGTTTGTGAACTCATCAGTCATCGTTCACAAGTTTTATTGAACGTCATCGCCGAATAGTTGATAGTTGCTCAAGTTTACTTTGAGTTAACAGTTTGCCAAGTTTGTTATAAGGTTAAACAATTTGCTCGAGTTAAAAGCGGTACATGGAGGGTCAAGTTCAAGTATCGCTGAGTTCACGCAGTTGAGCAAGTTTCGCCAAACAAGGTATCACCTCTGACGATCCTTTATGCACTTAGCGCTAGAGCGAAAGAGAAGCAAAGTGAAGTACGAAGAACGATGACTGATGAGTTGTCGGTGGGTATGCTGCCCGAAGAATGATGACTGATGAGTTGTTGGTGGGTACGCTGCTTGAAGAACGATGACTGATCAGTCTTGCCTTGTCGGAGGAAACTTTTCCAGACAAATTCTTACACAACAAGCTGAGGCAGACAGACTACGCCTAGTCAGTCATCCAGTACAAAGCTATGCATAAGAACTGTTAAATACAAAGCTAAGGGAGTAGCTAGTCGTGATCAAGTAGAGGCCAAGATCAAAGAGTACAAGATCACGCTAAACCTAAGCTAGCTAACAGTTAGTCGTGTGCATAAAGAAGGATGAAGCTCAAGAAAGTACAAGAGAAGCAGCTTATAGCTGAAACGAGTATGTATTCACACATAGTTTTATACAAATTCCAAGTACAAAAAGTTGTGCAGAAGTATAAATTTACAAAAAAGAAAAAGAGCTCAAGGAGGAGGAATGAGCTTTCCATCCACCACCTCATGATAAATGCTGAACTGTGAGAGGTCCAAATCCGGGAGAACGCATTGGATCTGCTCGAGCACCAGCTCGAATCCGCCAGCAAGGGCTTCAGCACCCACGCTCATAAGGTCGGCGTTCTCAGCTTCTAATTTTTGCTTTGAGGCCTCCGCAGCATTCTTCTTGGTGGTAAGGGCAGCAATGGAAGAGGCAGCTTCTTCCAATTGGCCCTTTGCCTCAGACAACTTGCTCACCACCTCCTCAAGCTTCTTCTCCCCAGTAACAGCTGTACCATCCCGTATCCGGGCGTTGGCTAAGTCAAAGTCAAAGTCAACGGCTGGAGAGTCAAGGTCAACGCAAGGCGTCGCCTAGGTGGAGAGGCGCCCAGAGGAAACGTCGCCAAGGCGAGGCGTCGCCTAGGTAAAGGCGTCGCCCAACCAGGGTGTCGCCAGATCAAACAGTGCTAAAGCAAGGCAATCACGGTGTGGTTCCCTGATACCCATGGGTAGGAAAGACCATGGAGGGAGCGATGCCGTGGGGAGGCCTCAGGTCCCGATAACCCAGGGCAGTGAAAAAGAGAAGGAAAAGGTGGCTTCAAGGCCATAGTAATAGTACCAGTGTAGGGCAGCCTGACTCGTGAAGTGCTCCTGCCGCCCCAGAGACGCCTGTGGGACAGATACGACTCAAGAGGAAGGTCACGCCCAGGGCAGCCGGGTGCAGTGGACAAGAGGAAGGCAGATACGCTCTCAAAGTAAGTGACTAGATAATTGGGGGCATGAGTTGGCACCCAAAAAGTCACCCCTAGCGCAGTAGCATTCCCAAGCAGGAGGACTCACACGTAGAAACGTCCCCAGATGGGGTCATGGCGTCGTGAGGACCTCCACGTGTACGACAGCCCTACCAGAATAGAAACACCTTTTAGTCAGGTGCCAGGTAATTAAATCCTTCAATACAGTTTCCCTTTCGAGCATTCAGGCGTTATAATGGCTCCCAAGCGTTTCAACGTCTTAAATGCGCTACGTTTTCTAATTAAATACGCTGATTGAGTGCGTTACGTTTGTAATTAAAGGCGCTTTAAGGCGCTTTAAATGCTTGGGTAGTTTAAATAGCGCGGAGAATGTTGGGAAGGGGGTTGGAACTTTTGGCAAATTTACCAGAGAACTCTCTAGTTGCTTGCTCGTGCTTCAAGGTTACGTACGAGCGATTGGGGAATATCTTTGCCTGAGGGAGAAAACACACACACATATACACAGTTCTTTTTACCACCTTCAGATTGCCATATGCGGTGCTCAGAGACGTAGGTGAACAGTTTTGGTGTTTCTTGCTGGCTGACTTGAGCGTCGGAGTGCAAACGGCCGCTAGGGCGCCTCTTTGTCCTCTTTTTTTTTGCAGGAATCCACAGGTAACCAGTGGGAAGGAGTCCCTAGCTGACGGTTGAGGTCGCGCACGAAGACGTCCCGATCAACCGGACGGAACATTTGGCACCCACCGTGGGGCCGATATAAAACATCAGTCCCATCACAAGTTCGAGAAAATTTACGAAGTCGCAGTAACGTTGGAGGAGGTTGGAGTGACAATGGCCCCCACCAGACGAAGCACAGCACGCGCAGCCCCAGCAGAACTATCCATGCAACAGGTCCTGGAGATAATGAGGGGGTTGCAGCAGGACATGGCGGATTCGAAAATGGAGCAAGAACGCATGCAGGCAGACCTTGACGCCTCGCATGAGCGAAACGAAGAGCTCCACCGTGTGAATGAGGAGTTGCGCCAGGGCCTGAGAAATTATCGGAGGCGGCCTGGACATGACGAGATGGAGAACTATTCCCCACCAAGGGAGTTTTCCACTCCTTTCTCGCAGGAGATCCTAGACGCAGCGATCCCGAACACGTTCGCGGGACCCAAGGTGATCTTCACCGGGATGGAGGACCCAGAGACGCACCTTGCTGCATTCCACACAGAGATGGTCCTGATAGGCGGTTCTGATGCTGCCAAGTGCAAGCTCTTCATGAGCACCCTGACCGGGATGGCTATGGACTGGTTCATTAGCCTCCCAGAGGGTCATATCACATCTTTCCGCCAATTGTCGCGATTGTTCAGGGAACAATACTTAGCAAACAAGGCCCCGCCGCCAGTCTCTTACGACCTGTTCGATGTGAAGCAGTATCAAGGGAGACCCTGAAGGAGTATATCAATCGCTTCGGGGCCCAGGTCGTGAAGGTTGGTACGACAGAGGAGCCTATGATCGTGTACGCGTTTGTGAACGGCGTATGCCCCGGTCCGTTTGGAGAATCTATCATCCGCAACCGCCCTAGGACTTTCGCTGAACAACGGCGTAGGGCGGTAGAACATATTGCTTCGGAAGGAGAGGTGTGTGTGAAGCGCACCAGCGTCGTGCCCTCACGCCCGAGGGGACCGACACGAGCTCAACCCGTCAGGGTCAATGAGACCACGACGGGAAGAAAGAAGCCAGAGGCGAGACGCCCCTACGAGGCCAAAAAGCCCCAGCCCAGGGGTCCGGTAGGAGGCGATCGCCCGGCCAGAGAAAGAGCGAGACCGGCGAGGTACAACTTCGTGGTTGAGTTGAAGGATTTGATCGCCGTGCCTAACATAGCTGAGAGGCTGAGGCGACCGGCGAAGACCGACAAGGGGTTGGGACCTCGTAAAGACTCTTGGTGCGAATTCCATGAGGCTTTCGGGCACCACATTGACAACTGCCTGTCGTTGGGCTACCAGCTAGATGAGCTGGTGAGAACTGGGTTCTTGAAGGACTATGTCGCGGAGCCCGCCGCGACCGCCACCTTGCCGCCGCCGGCAGAAGAACCAGCACACGAGATGCCTGTGCTTGGTGAGGTCCACACTATTGCTGGAGGTTTTTCCGGCGGGGGACCCACCGCCTCCCAGCGGAAGAAATACGCGAGGGGGGTAAATTCAATCGAAGAGAGGCTCTCGGGGGAGCCATGGGAGTCGGATATCGTGTTCACAAGAAGAGACCTCCGAGATGTGGTACCCCACGACAACGACGCCGTTGTCATCTCAGTCGTCACCGCCGGAAGGAAGGTGCACAGAGTGCTTGTAGACCAAGGAAGTTCGGCAGATGTCATGTTTCTGTCGACCTTTAATAAGTTACGGTTGTCCCCCAATCTGTTGAGTCCCTATACGGGATGCCTGTATGGGTTCGGGGATAACCAGGTGGAAGTCCGGGGTTACCTGGAGTTGAGGACTACGTTCACAGACGGAGAGGCCTCCCGTACCGAAAGCATCCGGTACCTTGTCGTGAACGCCAACTCTGCCTACAATATTTTGCTGGGCAGACCGGCATTAAACCGTCTGAACACGGTGTCCTCCACCCGTCACATGAAGATGAAGCTGCCGGACCTCAGTGGCCAGGTGATAGTCATCAGGTCAGACCAGGAAGAGGCAAGGAAATGCTATGAGAACAGCCTAAAACGAAGAGATGCGTGTTCATGGTGTATGAACGTCTGCCCAACGCGGACACGACGATGCTTGAGGCGGCGTCCGCTGGGTCGACGCCTGACGAGGTCCTACCAGCGGAGGCGACGCCCGGAGCTGATGCACCAATGGAGGAAAGCCCTGAGGGCGCGACACCCGTAGAAGAGGCGGCGCCCGCCGACGATGATAGCAGGGAACAGCCAACGGCTAACGCCGTAGAAAGGGAGATTGGCGGCAAGGCTTTCAAGTTAGGAAGTTCGCTGAGCCCAGAAGAACAAGAAGGGGTGGCAAAAGTGATTTCACGCCACCTGGATGCCTTTGCATGGTCCGCCTCGGATATGCCAGGCATTGATCCTGATTTCCTGTGTCACCACCTCAGCATGGACGCCACGGTCCGTCCCGTGCGTCAGAGAAGGAGAAAGTTCAATGAGGAACGACAGCAGGTGGTGAAAGACGAAACGCAAAAGCTGTTGAGTGCTGGCCACATCAGGGAGATTCAATACCCTGAGTGGCTCGCCAACGTCGTCTTGGTGAAAAAGGCGAACGGAAAGTGGAGGATGTGTGTTGACTTCACGGACCTAAACAAAGCATGCCCAAAGGACTCGTATCCGCTGCCCAGCATCGACGCCTTGGTAGACAGTGCGTCCGGCAGCAAGGTGCTGAGTTTCATGGACGCCTTTTCAGGGTACAACCAAATCAAGATGCACCCGAGAGACGAGAGCAAGACTGCATTCATGACAGAGACCTGTAGCTACTGCTATAAGGTGATGCCTTTTGGTTTGAAGAAGGCGGGCGCCACGTACCAAAGGTTAATGGACAAGGTCCTGGCGCCAATGCTCGGGAGGAATGTGTACGCCTATGTCGACGACATGGTGGTGGCGTCGCAGGATAGGGCGCAGCATGTGACGGATCTGGAGGAGTTGTTCGTCACAATATCCAAGTACCGCCTTAAGTTAAACCCTGAGAAGTGTGTTTTCGGGGTCGAGGCCGGTAAGTTTTTGGGTTTATGCTCACAGAGAGGGGGATAGAGGCGAACCCCGACAAATGCGCGGCGATTATCGACATGCGGAGTCCGACGTCGGTAAAGGAGGTGCAACAGCTGACAGGGCGGATGGAGGCGCTCTCGAGGTTTGTTTTCGCCGGAGGAGAGAAGGGGCACCCATATTTCCAGTGCCTCAAGAGAAACAGTCGCTTTGCATGGACTGATGAATGCGAAGCGGCTTTTATTAAGCTGAAGGAGTACCTGGCGACGCCACCGGTCCTCTGCAAACCGGTAGCGGGCGTGCCCCTCCGGTTATATTTTACCGTAACGGAGCGGGCCATTAGTTCTGTGTTGGTCCAGGAGCAGGACCAGAGTCAGAAGCCCATCTATTTCGTAAGCAAGGCATTACAGGGGGCTGATACGAGGTATCAAGCGCTGGAGAAGGCGGCGCTAGCGGTAGTATTTTCTGCCAGGAGGCTCCGTCATTACTTCCACAGCTTCACGGTGGTGGTGATGACCAACCTCCCTATACAGAAAGTGCTGCAGAAGCCTGATGTGGCGGGAAGAATGGTGCGCTGGGCGGTAGAACTGTCAGAATTCGACATCCAATATGAGCCTAGAGGATCCATCAAAGGGCAGGTGTACGCAGATTTTATAGCGGAACTGTCGCCCGGAGGTGAGCAGGAGGTGGAAGTGAGTTCGCAGTGGCTGCTCTCGGTTAATGGCTCTTCCAACCAGCAGGGGAGCGGTGCGGGAATAGTCTTGGAGGGACCCGACGGAATACTGATTGAGCAAGCCCTGCGCTTCGCCTTCAAGGCAAGTAACAATCAAGCAGAATATGAAGCCTTGATAGCAGGAATGCTCCTGGCCAAGGAGATGGGCGCGTAGAACCTCCTGGTGAAGAGCGATTCCCAACTGATCACGGGGCAGGTGTCGGGTGAGTTTCAGGCGAAGGACCCGCAGATGGCGGCGTATTTGAAATACGTCCAGTTGTTGAAGGGGGCGTTCAACGCTCTTGAGCTGATACATGTCCCGAGGGAGCAGAATGCCAGAGCTGACCTGCTTGCAAAGCTGGCCAGCTCAGGCAAGGGGGGTAGACAGAGGACAGTGATCCAGGAGACTCTCAAAGCCCCGCGTAGATTCGTGGAAGACAACAGAGTGGATGTCCTCCAGATTCATACATCAAGGGGAAGACCGAGGAGTCATTGCTCTTTGACCCAAGATACGCAGAGGGCGCCCCGCATCGGCATGTACGCGGGCGTGCCTGAGGAAGAGCAGATGCAGGTATGTGTTTTGTCCAAGGGAGACACCTGGATGACGCCCTATAAGCGATACCTGGCGGATGGGGCTCTTCCAGTGGACCCTGAAGAGGGTAAAAAAGTCAAAAGAAATGCCGCTAGATATACTTTGGTGGATGGGGTGCTGTTCAGGCACGGTTTCACTCACCCTATCCTGACATGCGTCAGTGGCGATGAATGCACCAGGATAATGGCGGAGCTACACGAAGGCATCTGCGGGAGCCACGTAGGGGGAAGATCCTTAGCTTCCAAGGTAATACGCGCAGGTTTCTTCTGGCCAACAGTGAAAGAGGACTGCGCACGGCACGCCCAGCGGTGTAGGCAATGCCAAAAGCACGCCGACTGGCACAAGGCGCCGCCAGAAGAATTGCGATCCATATACAGCCCGTGGCCTTTCCATACATGGGGAATCGACATCCTGGGCCCTTTCCCACTGGCAATCAGGCAGATGAAGTATCTGATCGTCGCCATCGAATACTTCACTAAGTGGATAGAGGCGGAGCCCGTGGCACAGATCACTGCGCATAAGGTACAGCACTTTGTGTGGAGAAACATTGTGTGTCGCTTTGGCGTACCTAGGCGCCTGATATCTGACAACGGGACCCAGTTTGCCAGTCAGCAGTTGAGAAATCTGTGTGCTGAGGTAGGAATCAAACAAGTGCTCGCATTGGTCGAACACCCCCAGACCAATGGACAAGTAGATTCGGCAAACAGAGTTCTGCTGAGGGGGTTAAAAAGAAGGTTAGAGAAAGCCAAAGGGGCGTGGGCGGAAGAGGTGCCAAGGATTGTATGGGCATATCACACCACGCCCCAATCCTCTACTATGGAGACGCCTTTCAGTTTGGTGTACGGGTCGGACGCGATGATTCCAGTAGAAATACATGAAAGCTCACCACGTTTTCAAAACTTTGTGGTGGAGGAATCCAATGAAGAGAGGCGGGTAAACCTGGATCTGCTAGACGAGGCCAGGGAAGAAGCTAGAATAAAAGCTGAAGCGATGAAGAGAAGACTAGAGTGGCAATATAGCTCTAAGGTAAAGCCGCGACAGTTTCAGGTTGGCGACCTCGTGATGAGGAAAGCTCACCCATACGAGTTGGAGAATAAGCTGTCTCCCAAGTGGACCGGACCCTTCAGAGTTACTGAGGCTAAGGGCAACGGTTCGTACAACCTGGAGACTTTAGATGGAGGTCCTATCCCGCGCAGTTGGAATGCGGCCAACTTAAAATTTTATTTCAGTTGACTTATGTAAGCAGTATGTCACAATTTAGTTGAAGGGGACGCTCTTTTTCCCTCTCGGGGGTTTTTTAATGAGGTCACCCTAATAAAAGGAAAAACCAGTTTGAGAAAAAGAAGTGCCTTGGTTTTCAGCCTTTATCTCTCTCTGTTTGAAGTAATGTGATGCGCCGCCTAGGTCGTGGCGTCGCCAAGAAGAAGGCGTCGCCTAGGTCATGGCGTCGCCCAGAAAGAAGGTGTCACCTAGATAGGGGCGTCGCCCCTGAGAAGGCGTCGCCCAAGTGAAGGCATGCACCGTTGGAAGAGCAGGACGAAAGGAAAGCGCGCAGTACATGAAGCATATACAAAGTAAAGTGGCGTTGCAAAAAATCAAGTATGATATTGAAAAGTTGTTACAAGCAATGTTCAATACAATGGGGGTAGTACAAACGGAGCAAACGCTACAAATCATGCAAAAACACAAACAAGCCATTCCTCAGTGGTCATCAGAGTCATCACTGGAGGAAGGGGAAGCCCCTTTTCCAGCCTGCAGAGCTCGAGTAAGTCGTGTCCTCTTTTCTTGGTTATTTTCGAACCTGCACCAAGGGAAAAGACGTGTTAGAGACACTATGAGGCAAGACATGCACGTACAGAAAACAACAAAGGCCGGAGTTTCCAGGGCAGCGATTTTTACCTATGTACTTCGCGAGAGTCCCAAAGTTGAACTCCAGGCTGATCACAGTGGCAGAGTCAAAACCTCCCGCCTCAGCAAGAATTCGGCAAGCTATTTAATCACTTGGAGCCAGCTTCTTGAGGGGTTTGGCTTTGAGGGCCTTTTCCTCTCTCACCAGTACAGCGAAAACCCATCCAGAGCGTCGGGAACAAGGTCAGTACGGCAGATCTTGAAGAACCGGCCTTTCCACCCGGTGAACGAGCTTTGGAAGGGTGTGAAGAGAACTCTCCCGGGTACATTACTGAGAGTTACCCAGAGGTTGTGTCTCTGCCTCTTCACCTCAAAGAAGTGAAGAAAGAGGTCAATCGAGGGTGCACAACCCAAAAACCCGAAGAGAATGTCGAAGGCTTTGACAAAGGCCCAGCTGTTGGGATACAACTGAGCCGGAGTAACGTTGATCTCCGTCAGCAGTTCCTTCTCAAACCAGGAAAAAGGTAAGCGCACTCCGATGGTCTTGAACACCACCTGGTAAAAGTAAAAGAAAGGGATCCCCTCGTTGGCCCGTTCGTCTCCACATACTGGCTCCCCTAGAGTGCAAGGGAGCACAGCGATGTCGTCGTCATGCCTCCTCGCGAAGGCCCGGTGGTCATAGGAACACGAATCCCCTTTGTGCTCCCTTATGGCCCTGGTGGAGAGTAAGCATGAACACTCGTCAAGAAGTTCACTCGAAGCCCAAGGGTACAAGTCTTTGGGACGGACCCTGGAGGAAGCAGCGTGAGAAGACATTCTTTAACGAGATCAGGGATTGTCAAGAGCGTAGAGACCGCAAGAAATGCAAGAGTTGGGCGAGGGAAGCGAATGCTGGAACAACCCTGTGGGAAAAAGAAAGGGTGCAAGAAGGAAGGGTGCAAGAAGGAAGAGTGCAAGAAGAAAGAACGTAAGTAGATTGTGAAGAGTGAGAAAGTGATGCAGATAGTTTCAGAGTTTGAAGAGTTAAATAAAGCGGTTAGAGCGCCAAACGACGCGAATGGATACACCGCACGATTGATCCACGTGGCAGAAGATGGAAGGATGACCCTGGCACCACTGGTTAAAATCAGAAAACGTCGTATCAACAGAATATCCAGTGGTACGATGCGCCGTCGAAAGTGAGTCAGGGGCGCAGCAGGAGTCAGAACTTAATGGAATGACTGAATGTCCCATCAACCATACAAGCAGCGCCACGTGGATCAAGTCGAATGACGGAACGTCCCATCAGCCATACAGGAGGTGCCACGCGGAGGGCACGAACAAAACCTTGAGCTCTTCGCTGTCATCAAGCGTCGACCAAGGCAGGGACCAAAGTCAACATCGAAGTAAAGGTAACGCCCAAGGCGTCGCCTGGAAGGACACAAAGGGCGACGCCAGCGTGAGACGTCGCAGGCGTCGCCAACCAAAATATCAGCAGGGTCGCCTCCCCGATACCCACAGGTAGGAAAGACTGTGGAGGGAGACGAAATCAAAGAAGGCAAAGTTAGTCACTAGCGTCGCCTCCCCGATACCCACAGGTAGGAAAGACTGTGGAGGGAGATGAGACTGTCAAACGCCAGCGAATCGCTGGCAGGGTGTTCCCCGATACCTATGGGAAGGAAAGACCATGGAGGGAACAGACCCCCCCCCCAGAGCACTCGGCGTTTTAGACACCCGGGGACGATATGGTGCTGCTGTAGCAGGCCTCTCCTTAGGCGTGGGCGCCGGGCGTTAAGGATCAAGGAAAGGACCTTTCGGTATCAGAGACATCCCGTGGACGATACGGCTTCACTAGGTGAGCCTCTCCATGGGCGTGAGGATTGGCACGTGACCTTTCCCGGGCATACAAGGCCATCTAACAAAGTGAAAGAAATAGGCGGAACACAAATAAAATAATCGAAGCGCGCGAAGGTAAAGAATGAGAGTAAGAACGCACAGGCAGGATTCTATATCGCGAAGGCACAAAGGCAATCATACGAAGCAATCATACGAACACCCAAATTGGTAACAAGAGTACGGTTGGTTCAAAGAATTACAAGTTTAAACAGAGAGAGTCAAAAGCAAGCGTAAAGAATAAAGGAATTAAGCTTGAAGGTGAAGGTGGCGGGTGAGAGACGGCGGTTCAGTCATCCAAGTCCATGGGCACGACCTTTCCGTCGACGACATGGTGCATGGGGTCGCAGTTTGAAATATTGATGTCAGGGTTCTCGCAGGACGCCTGGGTCAGAGCCTCTTGGAACCCCTCCTCGAAAGTACCCGCCATCTCCTGGTTAAGAGACTTTTTCTCCTTCTCTAGCTCCTCAACGGCGGCATCCCCAGAGGTCACCTGCTTCTCCAGAGCCTCCTTCTCCACGCGAAGCCGACTGACCTCGACCTGTAGTTTGTCGTAGTCAGCCCGAAGAAGGTCCATAGCTTTGGCTTGGGTGGCCATTTCCCCCTCCAACCGCTCCGTCTTGTCAGGCTGCTCACGGCAACGGTCCTTCAGGTCCTTTTGAATTTCTGCATCAGCTTTAAGCAATTCCTGAAGGCCCGTTACCTGGACTTGGAGGGCGACTTCACGAGTATAAAGGCCAGCCTGGAGCTCCAATGCCTCTGCCAGTTGCCTCTCAGTTTCTGCTTTGGACTCTTGCGCTTGCTTCAGAGAGGTTTGGTAGGTTTCGTTCTGGCGCCCCAGGGTCCTCATTTCCTCCTCCAGAGTAGTAGCCTTTGTTTCTAAGGCCTGGAGAGTTTGAGCCTGCATGACCGCGTTTCTGGCCTGGGCACGCCATTCAAGGGCCACCGCCAAGAAGGCCCCCAAGTAGAAGGGCATGCCTTCCTTCCTGCCGGTGCCCTCTGGCAGGGTCCCGCCACTGAAGCCCCTCATTAGATGCATAATCGGAGGAGGGATGGCGATGAAATCAGGGGCGGCAGCGACGGAAGCAGGGGAAGCAAGGGCTTCTGTCGGCGGCGGAGGCGGGCAGACTCGGCGCCTTCGCCCCTTTCCTCTTGGAGGGTCGTGGGAGGGAGTGAGGTCGCACTTGGGGGGTTGTCCATGAAGGGATTCCCTCCCTGGGGCGACGCCTCTACCAACAGAGGAACCCGCGCAGATTTTCTTCTTCTGAAGGGTGCCACGCCTTCTGAGTCCTCATCGTCTGATAGAATCTCCAAAACCAGTTTCCCTTTGTCAAGGGGGGTTGGAGCCGGTGACGAGGCCGCGGCTAGGGGAACAGCGGCGATGGGTAGAGGAGAGCGGGGAGTCTGAAGTGCTGCGAGGCTGTGTGGAGATGACGGAGGTGAACTCAGGGGAGCCTCGGCGATGATCGGAGGAGGCGGTGACAGAGTCGGTGGGGGAACCGGATCGGCAGCAGGAGTGGAGGAGGCGCCCGCCTTGGCGGCACGTGCCTCCTTCATTGCTTTCGCCAACATCATTCTCTTAGAAGCGCCCATCACCGATCCTACATCAAGACAGACCAAACAGCAAGAATTAGGACCAAAGCAGCTATGCTAAATTACAACACACATGGAGGCGTGAAATGCAAGTAACATGGCACAATATAAAACAAGCATAATAGTATGGGGGAACAAACGTTCGATAGCAGGCTGTTCACAACAAGAAAGATGAGGGGAGAGCCCTTACCAAAGTAGGTGGTCAGGGCGTGAGCATTGTACTCGCTAGCGACCAGCTTCAAGGTATCAAAAACGATCCCCAACCCTGCAAGGCTTTGCTTACCTCCCTATCGGCGGGAGATAGCTCTTCCAGGGTTTTGGCCCTGAGCAGTTTAGGGCGCTCCGTCCAGTAAAGGGGGAAGCCATCCAAAGCCGTGGGATCGTGCTTGGCGCTGCACACCCTGAAGAACTTCCCTTTCCAATTCTTGTAAGAATTTTGGAAGAGGGAGAGGAGGATCCTGCCTGCGATCCCGGAAAAGCTTACCCAGAAGCTCTTGCCCTGCTTCTTCACCTCAAAGAAATACAGGAAGACATCTACAAAAGGGGGGATGCCCAGGTGTCCACAAAGAATTTGGAAACCCCTCACAAATGCCAGCTGTTGGGATGGAGCAGGGCGGGGGTAGTGTTGATTTCAGTGAGGAGTTCCCCTTCAAAGGGGGTGAACGGGAGACACACTCCTACGCGCTTGAACACGGTCTAGTACATGAAGAAGAAGGGTTTCCCCTTCCTAGGTCTGTCGTCCAAACAAACAGGTTCCCCAGGCCTGCCGGGACGGACGGATATGTGGGCGTCGTGTGTGGCAGAAGGCGTTAAAGTTGTACAAATGGGGATCCCCACGGTGAGCTTCCAGGTCCTGGAAGGAAGTCAGGCTGGTGCATTCGCTCAGGAGCTCGTCGGGGGCCCAGGGGTAGAAGGCTTTGTAGTTGGACTTGGGGTCGTGGGGAGGAATCAGGCTCCGCGTTCGCGCGCGTCATGGTGTAAATAAGGAGCTGGAGAAAGAAGAGAGGAAAAAAGGGTTTAGCAAGTGTAGCCATGGCAGGAAGGGGAGAGAGCCCCTGGAAACGTCACCGACGCGAGAAAAATCAGAGGAGGAAGAAGAAGTGGAGAGACGCAGTAATACGTGATAACAACAGTCCCAGGCAGTTCAATAAATCATCTAATGCAACGAAGGGGAAGAGTCTTGAGTACCCGAAATCGTACCTTTGCTATTGGAATGGAGGCAGTAGAAGAGCGCAGGAAGGAGAGAATCGCAGTCGCAGAGAGAAAGGGTTTGAAGGCGATGAACAGTGCGGAGATGAAGAGAATGAATGTAACAGTAGGGTGAGCGCGGGGTTTGGAGTAACTTAAACGTTACATTTCGCAACTCAAGAGCGCTAACTGAGGGCCGTGGGATCGTGCCACGAGTCAGAGGATCAATTGCCCAAGGGAAACGCAAAGGTCTCTGGAGGATGGCCACGCGATGGGCCACGTGGCGCGCGATCAGGGTAGCCCAAAAGGTGTTATCATCATCGTTTCAGAGGAGGTCAAATCAATCAGTAAGAGCGCTCCTAGGGTTCAGAGAGCGTCACGTCAACCATTCGAGAATTGTTGAGTCAGCAGGGAATGACACGTCATCAGGATGGCACGTGGACGGCGTGGGCGAGGCTTTAGTCTTTACGCTGAAGACAAGTCTTCAGCTTAAGACTGGGGGGCTTGTGTACCGTCCCGTATCCGGGCATTGGCTAAGTCAAAGTCAAAGTCAACGGCTGGAGAGTCAGGTCAACGCAAGGCGTCGCCTAGGTGGAGAGGCGCCCAGAGGAAGCGTCGCCAAGGCGAGGCGTCGCCCAGGTAAGGCGTCGCCCAACCAGGGTGTCGCCAGATCAAACAGTGCTAAAGCAAGGCAATCACGGTGTGGTTCCCTGATACCCATGGGTAGGAAAGACCATGGAGGGAGCGACGCCGTGGGGAGGCCTCAGGTCCCGATAACCCGGGGCAGTGAAAAAGAGAAGGAAAAGGTGGCTTCAAGGCCATAGTAATAGTACCAGTGTAGGGCAGCCTGACTCGTGAAGTGCTCCTGCCGCCCCAGAGACGCCTGTGGGACAGATACGACTCAAGAGGAAGGTCACGCCCAGGGCAGCCGGGGGCAGGGGACAAGAGGAAGGCAGATACGCTCTCAAAGTAAGTGACTAGATAATTGGGGGCATGAGTTGGCACCCAAAAGTCACCCCTAGCGCAGTAGCATTCCCAAGCAGGAGGACTCACACGTTAGAAACGTCCCCAGATGGGCAGAAACGCCCCCAGATGGGGTCATGGCGTCGTGAGGCCCTCCACGTGTACGACAGCCATGCCAGAATAGAAACACCCTTTAGTCAGGTGCCAGGTAATTAAATCATTCAATACAGTTTCCCTTTCGAGCATTCAGGTACTATAATGGCTCCCAGCGTTTCAACGTCTTAAATGCGCTACGTTTTCTAATTAAACGCTGATTGAGTGCGTTACGTTTGTATTAAAGCGCTTTAAGGCGCTTTAAATGCTTGGGTAGTTTAAATAGCGCGGAGAATGTTGGAAAAGGGTTGGAACTTTTGGCAAATTTACCAGAGAACTCTCTAGTTGCTTGCTCGTGCTTCAAGGTTACGTACAAGTGACTGGGGAATATTTTGCCTGAAGGGAGAAACACACACACATATACACAGTTCTTTTACCACCTTCAGAGTGCCATACGCGGTGAACAGTTTTGGTGTTTCTTGCTGGCTGACTTGAGCGTCGGAGTGCAACGGCCGCTAGGGCGCCTCTTTGTCCTCTTTTTTTGCAGGAATCCACAGGT